>NC_086379.1:58507975-58811005 GCF_036588685.1 Mytilus trossulus | reverse complement strand
TAAAGTAAAAAAGAAAGTTAAAACAATTTTTGTTAATTTCTGCCCAAAAAGAATTGTATCTAATATCCGAATATAAATTAATCAATCTGATTTAGATTAGTTTCAGACTCAATGGAATTTATAACGACTTTTTGAATATCCGAATATAAAGGAACTATTTTTGGATCGAATTTAATGAGGACCATATTTCAGTTTGTTTTAAAACAGGGGGATTAGCTGGAGATCAATCAGACTTCATTTAGACTGACGTGTCTTAAAAAGCAATACAGAAGATAAAAAGAGAGCGGGGGGGGGGGGGGGGGGGGTTTATTATACATTTTAAATTTAGGTAATATAATATCTTCCTCGTTTCTTTTTCTCTCTAAGCATATCATTGAGAAATTCAAAAGCAATTATTCTGATTTAAACTCAATAACCCTTGCAGTTATGTTTTTTTTTTATTCATACACCGAAAGTACACAGTTTGTGAAAGTCTTAATCGTCACCAATTAAATGAAAATGGGGAATAAATTTAACGGAAATATTTTAATCAACAAAACATTTTTTATCATATACCCAAGCGCCTGTGGAAACGATAAAAAAAAATATACCATTAAATCCCAATTTTAGAATGAGTCTAAATATGAAAAAAATTATAAATTTTAAACTTACCAAAGTCGTATTTTCGCCTTGCTTTACCCTACAAGAAATTTTCCTAGGATCCGTGGATTGCGGAATGACGTCAACATTTCTAAAACGTTCACGTAAATTGATAGCGTCATGTGTTAAAACAGTTATTGGCCAATCAAATCGGTATATGGAATTTAATCTGCACAGCACGAGATGGCCCAATAACCCGAACTCCTACGTCGTTCGGGTTATTGTGTCATCTCGTGCTGTGCAGATTAAATCCCATATACCGACTTGCTTGGTCAATAACTATAACTTAACTGTCCAGGCAATTAATCCCAACCAAAATTGCTCCCAAGCTCCTTTTTTTTGGTGTTCATATAATTCCAAAGATATATCCTCAACTTCTTGTTCTGAATAAGAAAATTGCTGACTTTGGTACTGTTTAAAATTATTTCCAATTTGTAAACCCAAAGCCTTCACAGCGCCTAAAATGAGAAATAAATTTATGTGTTCTTTTTTTAGGTTTTCCTAATGAAAAAGCAGAACATCCCGCAGCTGTGACTATGGATACATCACATGCAGTAAATGTGTCTGAAGTTTCTCTGGAACCGCCTATTATATTTGATGTCTCAAAACATTTTTTACCTACCATTGTGCATCACTTCAAGGCAACAAAGGACAATTTACATTTGAATTTCATGGATTTTATTCCAGAACTTACTGATGAAGAACAGTTATCTATCAACTTTTCAACTTTAGGTCAATTTCAAAATCCTGAATGGGTACAGATAAGGGAAGGCAGGATAACAGCCTCAAATTTTTATGCTGGGTACACCAGAGTAAACTCTGTATTAAAAAAACGTGGAGAGAATGTTGATAATTTACTTGGTATGTTGTGTGGTTATTCTAAACCCAATGCAAATATAAAGTCACTGAAAAATGGCCGTGAAATGGAACCTGAGGCAAAGAAAATTTATTATCAACAATATATTTGTAATCATCAAAATGTTATATTGTCTGATTGTGGCATATTTCTAAATAAGCGTTGTTCATACCTTTCTGCATCCCCAGATGCTCTTGTAACATGTTCATGTTGTGGTGATGGTGTATTGGAAGTGAAATGTTTATGCATTGAAGACTGTAAAAAATGTTCAGGGTTTTGTCATTGTACTCTTCCAAATTGTTTGTATCACACAGATGGAAAGTTATCTCTTAAGCATAATCATAAAAATTTTGCTCAAGTTCAAGCTCAAATGGCATTTTGTAACAGGCAATGGTGTGATTTTTTTATACATACATATAATGGTACTTTTATAGAAAGAATTGTATTTGACCAAATGTACACTGAACAATTAATCACAAATGTCAAACATTTTTTTGCAAAATACATGGTACCAGAGTTATTCAAGTCAAAGCCTGAAAGAAAAAATGTCAATTACATCAGTTAATGTTGGTGAAGATATTACAGGAAGCATTTTTTTCTGTCCTGTTTGCAAATCAGTTAATAAAGAGCAAGAAAATATTAACAGCTTCTCTAAAAGAAGTATTTGTTGTGATAAATGTAACAAATGGTATCATTTCAAATGTATAAAAATGACAAAAACCCTTTTAGATAAATGTAAGAATAAAGAATGGTTTTGTCAAAACTGTGAATAAATTAGTAACTTTTGAGTTATTTCCCTTTTACTACATAATGTAAAGTCATCCTGCTATAGTTCTTTCTTACTAAATTTCCAAAGTCAAGTAATTATAATATTTAAAACATTATTTTCCTTTTCAAATGTAAAATCTGAAGTAAAAAAGAAGGATTTGGATTTGAAATGTTTCAGTACTCATACAAGTATTTTTACAATGATACATTTTGTATATACAAAAGTATACAAACTCATTAATTTTGTTTTGAAAATCCTCAAATTTTAATACAGATGCAATCAGTTCACCAATTTTTTGCTTCTTGAATATTGATGAGGTTATTTATGTATGCTTCTTTAAATACACATTAAATAAGAGTTATTGTAGGATGACTGTCATACTATAGATGTACATGTATTTAGCATATTGTATTATTAGTGGACAAGAATGATATGTACATGTAATAATTCAATCCAATTTTCTAGGTCATACATGTACTTCTAACAGGAAGTTGTAAGATTATAAAAGGCACAATACAATTAAAAAGAAACCCATCATCAGTTATAGTATTAAAATTAACTAATTTTTTTTCCAAAATTTTCTGGCATTCATATTGATGAAACAACTAAATCATGATTCATTATTGGCAAGTTCAGAGACAAATTCTGATCATGACTTCAAGATAAATTTAAATATAATGTCAATTAAGAAATATTTCAGCAATCATGTTAATATGCCATGGATGGCTATCACCTGAAACATTTTAAATAATGAAGGCATGTAATTTAATAAAAATCATATCTAAATTTATGTAAACAGCAGAAGAAGAAATACAATAAAAGAGATGACGAATTTGAAACAGTAAATAACACAGACTTAGTTTATTCATATCGTGGTAAAGGGGGGTACAGGTTACAAAGACCTGCTATTGACCTAATAATTTCATCTAAATGCTACAAAAGTGTGAAAGGTAACTCAAATTTAAGAATTCTGAAACATTTCATTCTTCTTATTGCTTGTTCCACATGAATGCGTCTGTTTGCAATATCTTTCGTAAATTGTACCTCATTCTTAGACATTTGAGACACACCTCGTCTCCCCGGGGGCACTAACAGTTCAGCCGAGAGTAGTGCAAGTTCTTCTCTAATCTGAAAACCCCTATCGGCCATAACCTTATCATAAGGCTCTATGATTTGTAGAAACCCACTGTTGTTGGTTATGAATTTGTCACTTGCCCTTCCTCCATATGCTTGAGAAACATAATTAATCATTCCAGATGGAGTGATACTAACAAGAAACTTTGCTGTTTGGTGGTGTTTGTAGTCACTCCAAGTAAGGGCCTGAACTTCTAAATTATTTGGTCTTTCAATAAAAACCTCAGTACAGTCTATAATATGACGAACATCTTGGTACCTATTGTTTTTAAATGATGGTGGTAAACCTGCCCTTACAACCTCTTTTGAAGGGTTAAAAACAAATTGTCCAAGTATACTGGAAAGCACTCTTATCCATGTTGTAAAGACACTTGAAACTGTTGCTGTGGATATACCAAATCGATCAGCTAGATCTTCCGACAACAAGCCTAGTCTTAATTTTATTAATGTTAGCAAAAATTCTTGACGCAAAGATAATCTTCGCTTGAAAGTTCTAAAATTTGCTTTATATTTCAATGGATTAGCAACACGCCTAGGTCCACGCCAATACGTCATTTTTTTTACCACTGGCTCAATAAAAGAAAATAGCGTTTCAAAAACTGCTACAGTTGGTATACCCGTGTAAAATTTCACCTTACGGTCACTGTTCAGCACTGTTTGAGTATTAAAGGTGTTTTTTTTTACATTTTCATTTAAGTTTGCCTTGTGAACTACCAATTTTTTTTAATCTATAAATTTCTTGTTTAAGTTCTGCAATGTTTATGTCTCTACTCATACAACCTTCACAATTTATAAAATAGTCATGATCACAGTTACTTGTTTTTAGATCTTCAGTATTAGAAATGAAAGATTCATTCTGAAGCTCATGTGACCCATATGTATACAAATTCAAGGCTAAATCATGGTCACAGTTACTTGTGACAAGTTCCTCTAGAACAGAACTATCAGGTGTAGAATGTTCAATCTGAAGCACTGATAACGTACATGTGGGAACATCCATAGGTTCAGTGTGAAAAGATACATCTTTAATATCATGTCGTGGCTTTTTAACAGGGGATTGATTTTGAATCAAACTTCGGTCTAGAGGTGGACGACGCGCACGAGATCTTTTAATAGGAACATACCCAAGTTTAAGAGTTGGATAGGGATTTGCATCAGAAGGGTGACCATCAATAAAATGTTCTGAGCATACTCTTGAATCATAATTTGGTTTCCAAATCTTGCCTTTTTTTTTGCTGTCTATTTATTGCTTTAATCCACAATTTTCTGTTTTCAAGATCTTTAGTTGGGAAGGGAAAGAGCGTAAAAGATGGTTCACATATGCAACGACATGTGCCTTTATTACAGTCATGAATATCACAGTGAATTTCCCTCCATTTTATTATTTTTTTTCCATTTTGTGTACATCCGAACACAGCACAATTCCTTTTAGGCATTTCATTTGAAAAAAAACATAATTAACAAACTGAACATCTAATAAACACATGCAACATACCCCTTTTGTAAAAGCTGTCAAAGTATAAAAGCATGGAAAATGTCAAATTAACCAATAAATCAAACTAGATATTTTATAAATTTATTTTTGTTATTATATAATTTCTGAATATGAATAGTAGACAAAGCATTTTATCAACCAGAACTGTTCTGTTATAAAATACATGTATACTTGATACAATGTATAACAAATTATAGTATTGTGTTTTTCAAATTTTGTTCATGTTTACCAATATTATGAAATACATGTCTGATAACTTTTACAGTGGTTGTACTGGTTTTATATTGCATGTGCAAAGATGTTTACATGTACAAGATTAAAGTTTTATTGTTAAGTATGTTTTGTGTTAATTATTGAACTAACCGAATATTCTGGTATTGTGTTTCGGAGGTATTGGATATAGCTAGTATATATCATGCTCATGGACACTTGATAAATTATATTTAATTCTGTAGAGGCTACATTATTAAAGCAAAACCTGACACTATAGTTGTAAAAAAGACTGACATGTCATGCAAGAGAACACAGGGTCCCATACTATTTCAAATGAAATAATGAGCAAGACCTTTACACATATCAAATATATTTGCCACTACTGGTATTATCTTTGTATTAAAGTTTAGATATTACCATACACACAAAAATTTATAGCAGAAATTTAATGTGTAAGCTACCCTATAGTAATAGAGAGAAAAACAAGTGTACTTTGTACCAAACATTGTTGGTTGGGATTTAAAACTGTTTCATCCCTGCCAAGGGTAATCGTCAGGTGGCTTACGGCTACCACTACAGTTTATGTTGCGTTGGTGACAAGACCACAGAATTTGTCTGCTGATGGTGATTTTGTTTGGCATTTTTATTTCATGATGATGGTATAATAATGAACCATCAACAAGCACCTGAGTCTGGAGGAAACACTTTTAAGATATAACCCCATAAAGGTTATTGCTACACCTGTTCCAGGAACTTTGATGCCAGGCCCAACACTGATAGTAATGACCTGCCCCTTCTTTCATAATATTTCAGTTTTTTTCTCAGACTAAAATTACAATTGAAAGGTTTTCCCCCCATAAATAATCAAAATAACTAAAACCCAGTATATTCTATACTAGAAGGCCGTTTGTTTTATAATTAGAAGAATGGTCTGAATCGAAATTGTATCATATGTTTACATAATTTTTACTTCCACGACCTTCAAGTTTCGACGTAAGTTTTAACCAGGGCCCACGGTTTCAACTTGCTTTTATCTTTTCGTGCTTTCAAATATATATATTTCACTTGTGAAACAACTTACGAGTATGCAATGTTAAAAGTATAATAGTTGAGCATTGTTAAATGCGTGCTATCGACGTGAAAAATATAAAGAAGTTGTCTTGATATACGTTCCAATCATAATGGCCACCAATATTGTTTCCGACTCCAAATGACCTATTGACCGGAATAAATTAAAGATGGCGGACTAATTTGCATACAAGTGTAAATTCAACTATTCCTGACTTGGTAGATCTACCGGCATTTTCAAAATTGTGGATTAAACCTGGTTCTATAGCGCTAACCCTCTCACATTAATGAGTGTCTCGTCAAATTCTGTTATATATTTACATTGATGCGTTATATACACAGACACAATAAATAAAATAGTCAAAATATGGGTACAACAGTAAACATCGTATAACAATTTTAAAAGGAACAATTTAACAGAACACTAAAACATCAATCTACGAACACATTGATCGATTTGAGTGTCTGACGTCAGAAAACTGTATACGTCACATAAATTTGTCGTTCAATGTGCATGCAAACAGTTTTTAAATTTACATAAGCAATGTTAGTATACAGGGTTGACAAATCAAAAGTATGTAAGAATAATTTCAGAAATAGACCGAGATTTAAACTAGTCCAAAAATAGTTGATTCTACTACGCGATTGGATAATATCGACATTTGTGGTTCAATGTATATAGTAATTCATAATAGAAATATATCATAACGACATATAATAGAACAATATCATATATACTGACGTGATCTTTTAAAGTACAGAGTCAGGTTATAAGAACAAAAGATATACAAAAAGTAGCATATAGAAAACAAACCACCAATAAATGAAAGCCAATACAAACACATTGAAGAGATGTATAAGTACCGAGCCACGTCAAACGGATATCACATTAAACCATTCGACAGTAAAAGTAATATTAATGATAGAACAATAAAACATCTTGTTTTAAAAGATGATAAACAACATCAGTACGCAGAATCTATACATCAAGACCATCGTTTATTATTTGAGAAGTACCGAGCCACGTCAAACGGATATCACATAAAACCATTCTACAGTAAAAGTAATATTGATAATAGAACAAAGACAAATGCTAGAACAATAAAACATCTTTTTAAGATGATAAACAATATCAGTACGCAGAATATATACATCAAGATCATCGTGTATTATTTGAGAAGTTGATGAATATTTATCAACAAGTTCTTGATATTACCAATGTAAATTCAACTGATCGGGCGGAGCTTACGTTTTATTTTGCATAAGGACAGTCTACTTGAAGATTTGTGTGATAAGGATGATTGCCGTTATAATTATTACTGATTTCTAATCACCTATCAGTGTCATCAAAGGAATTTACAAAATAATGACTGGACACTTCATTGATGAGTTTATCCTAAAACACCTATCTATAGATGGACTGGTTTATTATGAGCGAACCGGTTTAACTCCGCCCAGTCTAGTGAAAAAAATCGAGTAATACCTACCGATAGATGTTTTGTGTGTTCTGTAAAATTGTTCCTTTTAAATTTGTTATACGATGATGACTGCTGTACCCATATTTTGACTATGTTATTAATTGTGTCTGTTTAGTTATCGCATCATTGTAAATATAAAGAAATTTGGTAAGGCGGTCATCAATGTTAGAGGGTTAGAGCTATTAAACCAGGTTTAATCCACCGTTTTCTACATTTGAAAATGCCTGTACCATTCAGAAATAGGACAATTCTTGTCCATTCGTTTTTGGTGTGTTTAATTATTTGATTTTGCCATGTGATTATGGACTTTCCGAATTGATTTTCGCGAATTTTCAGTTTTTTTGTGAATTAACTTTTTGCTATGCGCACGTAAAAAAATGCACTTCTGTCAACGCTTGAAGATGAACATAGTCTGCTGCTTTTGATATTGAATTTACGTTATCAAAATCTAAAATAAGTTATTGTTAAAATTCTAAACTTATATTTTTAGTAACAAACAATGATTTTGGAGATTTAAATGATGTGATTTTTTTATAATGGTAAAACAATCAGTTTATGAATAAGTCATGAGACACAATACATGTTTCTGTTTGCTGTGTTGTAGCATTATTATAAGTGTATGCAATATTTTTTTTTAAATCGGTTTCATGCTGTTGTAAAGTGTTGTTGCTCATTTCTTAGTAGCTTGTGCCTGGAAATCCAGTCATCTGTAGTATTACAATGTATCAGTTACATACATTAAATTTACAAAAATCATCACCTGCAATTGATTCCATTATACTTTTCTGTTTACTAAGTAGTTGTTTCAGTGCATGATTCTATAATGAATTTCTAAATTTTTTAACCAAAAGCAAAATTTGAAACATTGGTTCTATCCAAATTTATAGAAATATTTATTTCTGGATTAAAATATTAGAGAAGGCACTACACATGTATCTTAATTGACTTTTATATCAACTTAAAGGACAAAAACACCAATATAGTTCTGAAACTTTTTAAATATGTCTGAAAAAAATCCCGAAAAGAGAGGCTCACTGCTTCAAATCGAATAAATAAAGGCAACAGTAGTATACCGCTGTTCAAAACTCATAAATCCATGGACAAAAAACAAAATCGGGGTAACAAACTAAAATCGAGGGAAACGCATTAAATATAAGAGGAGAACAACTACACAACACCGAAACGCAACACACACAGAAACGGACCAAGCAACAGACAAAACACCACGAGAATAACAAATATAACATCAAAACCAAAGACATGAATTTGGGATAGACAAGTATCGTGCCACGTCTTATCTCAATACCTCAAAAATAAGAGAAAACACAAACGACTCAACGTTAAAATGCAACACACACAGAAACGAACAATATTATAACAATGGCCATCTTCCTGACTTGGTACAGGACACTTTTAAAGGGGAATAATATAGCTAATAATGAAGTACTTAATTTTAACAAGACAAATATCGAAAGAGCTGGAAAAAAATGCTTATTTTTTTTTGACATATTGCAGTCCATAAGGAATCAATATTACAATGTTTGCCTCTAAATTTGAGAAGAAAAAATGGCATTTATTATATAAACTCTAAAATTTAAAAATAAAATGAATTTACATGGTAATTCTACATAATGTCTTATACTTGTAACAACTATCAAAGGAATACTACATGTTTTGTGCAGTCATTAATTTCTGGATGTTGGTACATGATGTAATTTGGATGTAATTTTTTTCCAGATCGGCATGCAAATAAAATGTAATACATATTTGTATGAAAAACTGTAAAATAAGATAATTTACCTCCACTTTCCGTATTAAATTATTGAGTGACGAAGACAAATGAGTTGACAAAAATGTTCTAATATTTATTAATGTGACACTTAAAGATTACGTCATGCTTTCATAAAAGAGCCAGGGTCAATTTCCCGTGGGATTTTTTCATTTGATTAATAAGGCAAATCATGTTTTAAATAGCCCGATATATACCAACTATAGTACATGAAAATACGTCACATCCTCTATTTTCATACCCGAAACATAGACGACGAGATAGTATGTATAAAAATATCGATATCACCGTCATTGTCAAGATGCTGATCGGCATAGGAACCTGGTATAATGGGTAAACGCAAAATGTAAGAGATCGTAAATAATCTACTGTCAGTTTGGGGAAGTTGTCATAATGTTTACATTCGTGTAACGAAACCAACTCTCTTGATCGTTTACCCAATGTCTTGTCTTTCAGAACTCTTTCTTGAAATAGGTTTGGTTGTTTAGACTTTTCAAAAATACTTCTAGCTATGTCACAGTGTTCTTCCAACGGATGTGATTAAAGGTGGCTTGAATTTATTGCATATAGCGCCTAAAATCGCGAAAGTAAATACCCGCGAACGTTTGTTATTTTTATTCTGTCGGTACTTTTAGAAATTGGCCCGTCTGTGAAAAATATCCTTGCAAATTGACCCTTCTTTTCTGTCCGGAAAAAAAATCCCTGCTAAAAGAAAATCTTGTGATTTAGTGATTGCCTTTTTTTATTTCCTGTTCTCGATTTCCAAAGTGCTTTGTTTTAAAGCATCCACAGCATCCTTTATTCTGTCCAGATATTCAAAAATGTTTCTTTCTCCTATTATATAGATAAAACACCAAGTTAAAAACTTTTGTTTTTTAATTATTGAAAGGAGTAGGTTCAGTAAGACCCCTTTTTGACCCCAAAACAAAGCAGTTTCTCAAAATGGTGAAAATGTAATCTTTAAGCAATTTAATGAAAAGAAGAATGCTTCTGCTACATAAATATGGACTGTTTTTGCCAAAACAATGTAAACAGATCGGGTACTAGTATCATAAATAAAGTCATGCTAAATTACTGAATTCTTCACAATTTTACCATTTTAGTTAAATTTTAGACGGTTTTCGATTGAAATAAAAGTGGCCGCATTTGTGTTCATTCATAATATTGAAATGTGAGTTGTATTTGGTGTTTAATGTAATCTTTATTGAAGCCATGAAGGACATATGATTTGCTAAAATCTCATCCTTGTCAAATACTATGTCTTTGTATTTGAGATTACCTGAGAGCTCCTTTATACTCGATTCTTTTACAAGAAATTCATAGTTCTACGATTTACATACAAAGACAATATTATTTGAAGCCTTGTCCGCAGGAACAACAACATATTTATCATGAAGAGATGATAGACATTGCATGTCCTCTTTGTCTCTGAAAACGGACTTTGGTCGATCGTTCACCCAGATTTTCAACTTGTAAATGCGACATTTTATCCGAGACCCGATAGTTTTTACCCATCCTGACAAATTGTCCAGTTCAACTTCTTTCGCTTAGCCCATGCTCTGGCGTAGTCCTCAATGGAATCCATAACTATTTTGAAGTTATGGTTCCAATTGATGTGTTTGGGTTCTCAAAACTTAGGACCATGAAAAAACCTTTCGGAGATTTTCATGTTGAATTATGTTAAGATCCCCAGTTATAACATGACCAGAGGGTCATTAAAAGTAATTAAAAGGCAAGTATGAACAGTCACATGTCCGAGGTTTTTTTTAAGGTATTGTTCTAAGTCAAGGTCTGGCAATGCTTGTTTAAAGTTAAATATTTTAGATGCAATGGTTTTGGTGTAACTGTAGAATACAATAGGAATAGACTGATTTTGAAAATAAATAGGAATTTTAGTGGTTACCTACTTGTAAATAAACTCATCATAGATACCAGGTCTAACTTTTGTATATACCATAGCCATGATGTAGAACGGTGCAGATGTTGACTGCATCAATTCCTTTATTGACAAAATCAACAGGAATGAATTTCCTCTTTTCCTCATAAGGGTTCCGATTTTACTGGTTTGACAAGGCGGAAAAGGGCTACATCATTAATAATTCTGACTATAATGTCTGTATATTGCAGAAAATGTATTGGTGCCTCCTTTGCCAAGTGCATAATCTCTAAAACGTTTTAGAACATTAATTGGCAGTGAAAAGAGAATAGTTCTTATGTAATATAACCCTAGTGGATGATGTGAAAGAAGGTCATCAAAGCTCCTAGAGGGTGATCTAGATTTTGAAGACTTTTTTACATTAAGGCCGATGGTAATGTTTTAGCCCATTACTGCGTTGTTGTCGGAAGGTGGTATTAAAGAACTCATTACATTTACATCATTGCAGGCAGGACTTAATTTGAAGTCTGGGGCTGGCATGTCAGTAAACTGCTAGAGTTATGTATTATTGTCATTTTGTTTGTTTTCTTTGGGTACATCTTCTGACATCAGACTCGGACTTCTCTTGAACTGAATTTTAATATGCGTATTGTTATGCGTTTACTTTTCTACATTGGCTAGAGGTATAGGGGGAGGGTTGACATCTCGCAAACAGGTTTAAACCCGCCGCATTCTTGCGCCTGTCCCAAGTTGGGAGCCTCTGGCCTTTGTTAGTCTTGTATTATTTTAATTTTAGTTTCTTGGTTCAATTTGGAGTTTAGTATGGCGTTCATTATCACTGAACTAGTATACATTTGTATAGGAGCCAGCTGAAGGACGCCTCCGGGTGCGGGCATTTCTTACTACATTGAAGACCTGTTGGTGACCTGCTGTTTTTCGAAAAAATCAAAGCTTTGTTAACAGGAAATTAAAAAAAAAACATATTATTGATATTCGTGCCAACACCTAAGTGCTTACTACTAGGCTGGTGGTAGCAGGATTATAATTTAACACGCCAGATGCGTGTTTCATCTACATGTAACTCATCAGTGACGCTCAGATCAAAACAATTATAAAGCTAAAGTGAAAAGTTGCCCCTCACAAAAGTTGTAGCCAAGAAATTCCCTCCGCAATCAAAAACCAACATATTACATTCAAAAAGACACTTAGATGAATAATAATTTTTTGTACTCTGTTTGATGTACATTTGTAATTGTTTGGTGTACATTTTATCTTCTCCACCTGACACCTAAGGAAACCTAACGTAGTTTAATCTATTTGATGAATTGTGTATCAATTAAGTTGATGCATTCACAAAATTTACAATTAAAATTTAAAACTTTAATTTTGGTACAATCATAGTATGTTCTATGTGCGTCTGGCGTACAAAATTATAATCCTGGTACCTTTGATAACTATCCATTGACATGCTGGATGAGTAACAGAAACCATCATAGATACCAGGACTGATTTTTTTTATTTACGCCAGTCGCGCGTTTCGACTAGTAAAGGATCAAAAGTAACGCTCGAATAAAAAAATAATAATAAAGTACGAAGTTGAAGAGCATTGAGGACTAACAATTTGTGAAAGGTGTGCCAAATACAGCTCAGGTAAACAATTCCTGAGGTTGAAAGTTAATCTATAATTGTGATCAGAGCAATGACAACTCAATTCAACCCAATAATGCTGACTACTAAGCTGGTGATACCCTCGGTAATTTTAACCTCAACCTGCAGTTGCATCGATCCAGTGGTTGTATATAAACGCATCAAAGATACCAGGATTGATTTTTTTATTTACTCCAGACGTATTTAAAAGAGGGACGAAAGATACCAAAGGGACAGTCAAACTCATAAATCTAAAACAAACTGTATAATGACAAGTTCATATAACTCCTATCATATAGTTTACACTTAAACAAGGAAATTGTATTGGTGAAGCTGAATCCGAAAAAGAATTTATAGATCAACCAAATAATGTTTTCAAGTAAGACAGTTAAAGGTAACAATACCCTTTACACCAGAATTACCTGATTATCAAGCAGATATTTCCCTTTCAAAAAATCAATAAATAACAGCATGTATACATGGTGCACTTGTTTATTTCTGCAACTGCTATGGTTTAACCAAATCAAACCCTAAATAATCAAGCCATTTTTATAATATACAGAAGATCTGGTGTCTTTTTCAAAGCTTCTTGTTTAGATTTAATGGGAAATACCTCTTATCTCACATTTCCGAAGATATGTGTAGGCTTTCACAACCACTTGCCGTCCGTCTGGTGTAAACTTTTTCAAGCATCTTCTGAAACTACTGCACCAATTTTAGTCAAAATAAAAACGAAGTCATTCTTAGGGTATCGAACACTCAAACAGCCATACATGAAAGGGATGAGAACCTTAATATTTGTAAGGCAGGCAGAAGTTTTAAATTAATTAGACCAAGACTTGGGTATTGGCCGAAAAATCTCAATGAAAACTCACCTCATCACAAACTATTACATTTTGTAGACAAACTTGACGCCGACGATGGCTTCAAGTCGTTTGAACTTGTCTCAAAAATGCCAATTCGGGTTTCTATGGATTACATTCGTGTTATAAAAATCATAAAAAAAAACCAAAGTGTTGATGAGAAGTCTCCCAAAAGTGTAAGATATGGCTTGATATTTTGTGACAGGGCCTACGCATGTTTAAGTTTTCCAATGCCGCCTTACATACCGATAGAACCATACCACGAAAGATACCACACTGTTCAGACGCGCACATGATGTAATATTGAAAGGACATTTTGGGGAGGAGGAAGAAATGATGCTATTTGCCTACACGCAGTTAGAGGAAGTGTTATGGCATGTGCATTTTTTCACAATCTTACAATCCCATTTTTCTTCGTTTAATGCACATTTGATATCATATTTAATGCATCTCGGGTAAGTAAAGCGTCACACTCTTAAAATTCCCTCTTATTCAGTCTTTTTATATCCAGTTTTATTATTTCTTGCTCTAGTATGAATTTTTCTATCTGTACAGGCAACACCACATACTGCTTCTGTGCTGGCTTTTCTTGCAGTTCTCGATGGTTTCTTCTCAGGTTAAGGAGTACTTGGCAAATACATTACAGTTGAGGTACATGTAGACCATGTATCAGAAATTGCAAAGCGGTAGTACATGTATCATTGTCTACTGTTAAATAACTTTAATCTCACACTTTTTAGCCTATATCAAATCTTATAATATTGATATATACTAAGAAAATATGTAAACATTTTCACCTATCGCCGAGAGAAGAATTAAAATGTATTTTATTTCGTTTGAAATAGGGGTTTTCCCGTTTGCTATTTGTAGTCATTATTTATGGGTTGGAACTGGTATAACTAGTTCTGATACTGGTTTTGCAACAGTATGTACTATTTGTAAATTTTGATGTTGGGTGAATAAAGCACGACAAAAGTTTTGGCAGTTTCTACGGGTGGGGTTTAATGGTACTACAAGTTAGAAGTTTGGCATTTAATGTATTATATGCTGTCTTTCCTGTAGAAGACCCCATCTGATGATAACACGGAAAGGTAGAACTGGAACAGTTTTACAACCCATCGCGAGTTGAGTGTATTTTCATACTTTCTATTAAAGTATTATTTTCAGCCTTTTTGTGGTAGATGCCAATATCTTTCTTTCTATTGACAAAAAGATGTATTTCCATGTGTTCGTAGATAGTATATGTTTTTTTGTGTCCTGTTAAATTGTTCCTTTTAAAATTGTTATACGATGATGACTGATGAACCCATATTTTGACTATTTTATTAATTGTGACTGTTTATTTAACGCATCATGTAAATGTAGCGGAATTTGATGAGACTGTTACTAAAGTGAGAGGGTTAGCGCTATAGAACCAGGTTTAATCCACCATTTTCTACATTTGAAAATGCCTGTACCAAGTCAGGAATATGACAGTTCTTGTCCATTCGTTTTTGATGCGTTTTGTTTTTTTGATTTTGCCATGTGATTATGGACTTTCCAAATTGATTTTCCTCTGAGTTCAGTATTTTTGTGATTTTACTTTTTCCATAATTAATCTCAAGAAACACTCATTATTCTTTCAGACTGGATTTCTAAGCGGAACCAACCCGTACTAAATTATTTTACCATTTTTATCCAACTTGAAATGAAAGAAACTGAAAAGAACAACTTGAAGATTTTGAAATGTATTGAAAACATATTCTACCTCAGAAACACCCAGTTTATATCATTGTAAGCTTTCGCACAGAATCTTCTTATCTACTACAAAACTAGGAGTAAAAATGCAGCCCTCATCAACTGTCCAGGAGTTCCATGTGGTAGCTATACAACGCTACAAAACTGGATTACCAGGGTAGAGAGGCGGTAAAGTGTCCCGAAAAAACAGATGTATTTACATTTTTTGACAACAACCAGGTACATTTTTTAATTTCTTTTCAAAATTATATACATTGTGTCCTAAACATGCATGAAATATTTGTTACTGGACATGATTCTGGACATGATTCATTACACAATCAATCTCATTTTACATTATCACAAACCATTTAGTTTGTATTAGCATGGTGTTCTGGTATTTTGGTTGAGTTGAATTGCAGTTTTAATTTATTTTTTCTAATATATACTGACCGACTTTAGAAACGCAACACTAGCTATAGATTATTTTTGTGTTATTTTTGAATGAATGTGTCACGGTCAAAAGCAATGACTGCATGTTGCAAACGCCAAAATAATTGTTAGAAAGGTCAACAAATTCTGTCCGACATGTTTTGGGTTCTGTTTTACACCTTCTGGTTTTGCATTTGTTCAACCCATTAATTGGTTTTGGCAATTATGCGGTTGGAACTTGAGGGCATTTAAGGTTTTCCTTCAGTTAATTCTTTGGAAATTCAGTTGATGGGAAACATTTATGGCATGAATCTGTACCCAATGGCACTCGGCAATTTGATTAGCAGTTGACGTTGCGGCCGTAAACATGTTTGGCAAATGACGTTGCGTAATCAAATTCTGTTGACGTTTCATTGTCTCTAAACGTTTATCTGTTCATTGATGCCCAGCAACAAATCTTGTCTACTTGTATCGTTGTCGGAAGAACAGTAAGACAAGTTTCTGTAGCCATTCAGTGTGGTTGCAGCACGTTTATGTTTTAATGTTTGCAGTATTCTTAAGGGGCTATTCAGTTTTTTGTTTCTCAGTCTTGGCAAAATAGAGATGCAACATTTTCAAACTGGTTTAAGTGAGGCTAAGGATTGAAAGAACTGTTTCACAAAGCAAAACAACTGAAACAATCTTTCATGGGTCCAAAATTTCTCTTCAAGAAATTCGTGCGACTTCAAAAACTCGGTATGCTCAATAACCACAGGTAAGTTGGATTTTGATTTTTTATACGGAGAAAGAAGTATGATAAGCATGCAAAGTAGTTGTAAGAAAATCAAACAAGATTTGGTAAGAAAAATTAACAAAATGAGTGTTGCGTTTCTAAAGCCGTTCAGTATAGTTGTAGTTTTGTAAATTAAAAATCCCACGTGTTATAAAAAAGAAGTAACAAACTCTAAATCCCACACCAGTGTCATAACAACTCAAGAATATCCATGGTAACAAACTCTAAATCCCACACCAGTGTCATAACAACTCAAGAATATCCATGTGGTTCCTGACAGACAGTCGATTTTACAGTGCAAAGAAAACCTGTAGCCAAAGAACTGCTGCAGGACCGATACAGAGGCCGAAAATATGCCGAAAGATGAAATGGTGAAAGAGTGTGAGAAGCAAGATGAAAATTTCAGGACCTTTAGGTATGAATGCGGAAATGAAGATGTTAAATTAAATTAGTAATGTTAAAAAGGTTAGAAAAAAACAATAGAATATATACAAAACTGTTCATGAATCTATAAGATATGTTATTATTTAAATGAACTTTAGTTTTTCTATTTTCTAAAATATTGACATATCGAATGTCTTATGATATTATTTCATTTAATATTGAGTTTCTTATCTGTACGAAACTTTGTTTCCAGAAATGAATTTGTCGAAAGGCAGTTAAAAGTTATAACCATGCAAACGGAAAAGAATTGTGATATAGTAATGGACGAGGTGGACAAGAAATCGACCAACAGTTTTTAAATTCCTAGTCACACCAACAGAGAGGTATTTATGAAATTATCTGAATGATAAAAACTAGTTTGTGATGGTTTTAAATTACATGTCTCTTGTAGTAAACAAAAAAACAAAAACAAACCAATATTATCGATTCATACGACAACTCTTAATAGTCGTAAATAAAAGATGTAACCCAGTTATAATTTAGCTTTTCCGGATGTGAAATGATAAATTGTCGTTTCTCTCTTTTTTAGTGTCAGTTACCTTCAGGTGAGTAACCTGTTTTAAAAATCCATGTGCATACGAAGCAGTGATAAAGGTATGTTTTAAAATCTTACGCTTACAAATAATAACCCGAATCGTTGTTACGTAATTTACAAAAGTAACATGACGAGTGTCAAATGTAGAACAGGATTTGTATTCCCGTTGGTATACTAGTATTCAAACTCTTTCTTCATATATGTGGTAAATACAACATCGGAGTTCAATTGTAATTTATACTTTTTATGACTTTTTTAATAATTTTTCAATTATTTAAGGTGTTTGATAATATAATAAATGTCGCCAATGTAAATATAGTAACGAAAGTAGAAAATGGACCATGGTTGGATGTGATGGCGTGCCTTACACCCTAGGCAGTCGCATCATCGACAACTATTTTGTTTGCCACGACTGCAAAATGGAGTTCGATGACGCTGCTGAATTCGAGGAACACAAAAATTACAGAAGTCACTGAACTAACAATCCGTATTCAGACTGCAGAAAATACATGCATTGATGATGCTACAGGTATTGTTAACATATTACTTGCGAGTATGTTATGTTCTATATGTTAAATGTTCTAATTGTTGAAGGCCAACAGTTGAATGTCATTTCTTGTAGCACTCCATTTGAAAAATGCATATCTTAAGGTTACATTTAAACTCAAAAGTATATACGTACTAACCTACTACTTTCACCTATCTAGAAATAACTTTTAAAATTTATTTTCAGGGCTAGGACATTATGAGATAAATATGTCAAAGGCGTTAATGAAACTATTGTGGGATGTCATAAAAACCGACTTGGCCAGGATGCTTGCTTTTAAAAGTATTAAGGCGTTGCAAGCTTGTTAGAGTGCTTCAGGTAAGACAAATATTTGAAATGTTACCATGCAATACCGTATTCGAAATTGATATACATGTAAGAATATGTTGTATGATTGTCAGTTACAGACAAATCTCATCCGAGACTTATTGACGAAGACTTAATCAGCAGTTACAAGTTCCAATATCGCATTGCAAGTTATTATAATAAAAACCATGACATGTTAATACACGCATATTATTATTAAAAATACACAAAACTTACAAAAGGCATGACCAATAGTTTTCATTACGTTTGAAGATGGTATATTTTGTGTATTAGGAATTAGTGTTAATAGTATTTTTCCTTTCTTTTTCAGACCATCACAAAACATGGCAAATTCTACAGATTTTCATGTTTGCTATGGCACAGATACTATTGCAGCCTTACTGCAGACTTGGAGTGTTGTCTTGTAGAACACCAACTGTGGAAGGTTTTTATTTGTGGCTATCAAAAGTTTGCAATCCAAATTTCAAATTCATGTCAGACGTGGTTTTTACCTGCACTCCATGTTTTAAGGGCTGGAACCAGGCGTAACACCTCTACAGCTATCCAAGCTGAAAAGTTTAAATTTTTGCCTATTTTCTTTGGTCTCAATATGCCCTTTTACAGGGAGACATTTATTAGAGATTCATTTGTAAGAGTACAATGTCCGCGGATAATTTTACAAGGAGCCTCCGCATCAAGGAACCGTTTGCATCGAAAGAGGACGATAGCACCACCTCAGATAGTGACTCTGACGACTCCAACGAATATAGATTTAGAAAGAAAAAGAACTGGGTCCCTCAACCAAATACAAACACCACCTTAGAATCATTTATAGACAATGTTAAAACGGATATACTTACAAATGTAAAGATAAACAATCAGACCTATGACAATTTAACACCTGGTGAACGTGTGGCTTAAACAAATTCACTAAGGCTTTTCTACCTCAGGCATAGATTACCTTAGCTGAATTTGGCAAAACTTTTCGGAATGTTGGTCCTCTATGCTCTTCAACTTAGTAATGTATTTGGCCTTTTTAACTTTTTTGGATTCGAGCGTCACTGATGAGTCTTTTGTAGACGAAACGCGCGTCTGGCGTATATACTAAATTTGGTCCTGGTATCTTTGATGAGTTTATTTGAGAGATAATGACAACATTGTTATTAAACTTGCATACAAAGGGAGTGCACTTGTCGTCATGGACAAATCTAAACTATGTCCAATAGGCCATCCGCCAATTAGATGATGATCAGTTTTACAAAAAACTTAATTCGGACCCCACCCTCAGCGACGAAATAATAGAATGTTTAAAGGAAATGTGTGACAATTACATCATTGATATAGATACTCTCAAATATTTAAAACCTGAAGATTCTAAACTTGTGCGATTCTACCTGCCCCTTAAATTCATAAACCTGGTAACCCAGGAAGACCAATCGTCTAAGCTAATGGTCATCCCACCGAAAAAATATCCGATTTCGATGATTACTATCTTCGACCACATGTTTATACTCTAAACCTACAAATACTCAGCAATACTTGTCGCCTGAAAGTAACCATCCTCCACACTGCACGAAGAGCATTTCATACAGCCAAGCTCTCAGAATAAGGCGAATCTGCTCCTCTGAAGACACTGCAAAACATCGTCTGGGGCAGCTCAGAGGATATTTGAAAAGAATGGGATATAAACACAAAAACAGTTTTCGAAAAGCGGAATCCATCCCCAGAAGCAGTCTGTTAACTTGCAGAGAAAAACAGAAAAGTACAAACATCCCATGTGTGCTCACGTGTCATCCATTCCTGAGAAATAGTTTCCAGACCATTCGTGATCATTGGGCAGTAATCGAGAAACATTCCAAGTTATCCAAAATCTTTCCAGAGCCTTCAATGATTGGCTTCGAACAACCTAATAGCCTGAGAAATATACGTGTCCGTGCTGACCTTTTCAAACCTAACCATACTGTAGGTAATTGCCAGCCTTGTTGGGATAAGCGCTGCAAATGTTGCAACCAATTGCAGCATTCATCAACATTTCACAGTAAGACCACAGAAAAGACATACAAGATCTTCAGCAATGTCAACTGCAAAGCTAAAACGTTATTTACGTTTTTGAGTGTCATAGAAGTGGTCTCCAATATGTTGACCAACCTATGCAGCCATTTCACATACGACTTAGGGTTTATGTACCATTCTGTAGCCATTTTTGTACGAACTTTTTAAACTTCAATTGTATCGAAACTACAGATTTAATGAATAATAGAGATATGCCATTGTGTACATATTCCAAGGGGAAACTTGATGCAAAGCATTATTTTTAACTGTTCCATTGCATTTAATAGAAAAAGAGGACTTTGTGGCAAGTTATATTCTTATAAATTGGTTATTTTAAATGAAAATTCACATTAAATATTGCATTCCTGCATCAAATTTTGCTAAATTGATAGAAGATATGGACCTTAGAATCTGTTTTTACAATCCAAGATGGCGAAAGAAGCCCATACCACCTTTAAGCATTAATTTCTAAATTCCATGTCTTACAATACAAGTACATTGCGTCATGAGCAGTTTGTAATTCTACCTTGGATTCAGCTAAAATAACTGTGTCATCAGCATATTACAACAAGTATATAATCTTAAATAAACAGAAATTTCATCAGTAACAAGTACTAGGTAGGTTGCATCACATACATCAGATAGACCATAATAAGCTTTGGAAATGAACTTTACCACGTCATTTAAATACAGTGAAAAAGTACAGGAGACACATTTTCACCTTGGCTTGGCGAACACCAATATTACTTTGAAAATATTCAGTTAACTTTGAACCTTGCCTTGCACAGGATTTAGCATTTTCATACATAGCATGTATACATAACAAAGATATTTCCATCAACACAGTTTTGCAACAATTTACGCCATCATGCTATTCTATTGCCGTGAATTCATTTATTTTTGTGGGTACCAATTTTCGTGGATTGCGGAAAACTTGCATATTCGTGAATGTTTGAGGAACATTTGCATACACTCCTATTGAAAGTTTGTATTTCGTTGTTCATTTAAATTCGTGGTCCTCCTGTTCCCACGAAATCCACGAAAATGTAACGAATGTATCTTACCGACTATCTTTATTTGTTGAATTTAGACTAAAGTTGTCCTATTTGCTATCATAACACATCTTCTTATATCTGTATTAAAGTGTTCAATTTTAAGAACCTTCTTCAATTGGTCTGCACTAAACAACTAATGTTAACGATAAATATTTATTTCAACAACCTTGATATCAACAATATAAAACAGAACTTTAATAGTTTTAAATAATCGAACAGTGACCAAGGCGTAAATCCACAACTAACCGTGTATTTAAAAAGCCCCGCCCTACTTACCTTAAATTGAATATACACGGTCTCCACGAGGTCGCTTTTCACCAATCATATTCCTAGAAATGTATAGGAGGTAAGATAATAATGAAACCTCAGTAACAGAGTCAAATGCCTATCGGTAATCAACAAATGCACAACACATTTTTTTTTACGATACAAATATTGCTCAATTTTGAAGAATTAAAAATGTGATCATTAGTACCATATTTTTTTCTAAAACCTGCCTGTTCTTCCCAGAGAACATTCATATAATCTAAGTAACAATTTAATATGTTATTCAATACAGTTGTAATAAGTTAACCGGGCATAACAGCTCAGAATAGTTATATCCCTATAATTATCATGGTCGGCCATATCACCTTTTCCTTTATAAATATGACATAGTAACAACTGACCATAGGTCAGATATTTTACCAGATTTAAGGTAATCTTTACATAAATATCAATCATTTTCTGACATGAAAAATTCATGTAATATCAAATCTGTATCACTTGATTTATCAATGACTTAATTGCTTTTACAACCTCGTCTACAGTAATGTCAGAATTCAGTTCAACATTCAAATAGGTTACAGCATTACAATCAATATCATCTATAAAATCACCATTCTGATCATGTTGTACATTACTCAATTTCTTAAAATGATCATAAAAACATTCAAGTGATATCTTCTCTAGTACATTTGTCTTTGTATTACTTGATTTGTTAAGTAATGACCAATGATATTTTGGATCACTTTGACTAAGATTTCGTAGATTCTTAATGAAGTTTTTTTCTTTATTCGTTACATTGTTAATTACAAACTTTGTTATACGCTTTACTATATCTATGATATTTTACCCGCCAATTGTAACTTTTGGCTTTTATGATGATCCTTCCTTTTAGTATAACACTCTTGATTAAACCATGGCTTAGTAACCTTACAATTTTTTTTTATATTTCTATTAAAATTATTGTCTACAGCATTTTTTCTTTCAACATACCACATTCAGAAGCAGCTTGAATAATAATATTATTACAGTCTTCAACTAAACTGTTAATTGAGTCTTTATTTACACTTGCAATATTAATGGCATCCAATTTATCATTCAAACATACAATATTTTAATCATTCAAACAATCATTTAAAAGACTGAAGGTTTTTGCTATCCCAGACTGCTTTTACAATAGTGCTGGGTTCACCAGAGTTCATACATTTATCCACATCAATCAATTTACACGATATTTTAACATGTAAGGCTTTGTGAACATCACTTATCATTGGGTCAAATGGTAATACTTCAAATTCTGATATATAAGGAAAAAGTTCAAGTGATAAAAAACACAGTAATCAACAAAAGTGGTGTTTTTACAAGTTAAAAGTACCTATACCTTTATCTTTACCCAGTCTACAATTAGCAATCAGTTATTCAATATTTTGACACAATTGCAATAGTCTGTTTTCATAATTATTAACTGACAAATCTAAACTGTGACCTGGTACATCAATACCTAAAGTTTCTTAATTTACAGAGTAAATTATATTTTCTAATTGAACAGAATTAAGAACATAAATATTGATTTCAGTAAAATCAGTCTTAGTTCCTGTATGCACTCCAAGCAGGCACAATTTACATCTCGTATCTGCTGTGTTTTTTATTATGTCTCTTTCTAATACATCGAAAATGTCAATATTACTATAACTACTCTCAGGCGGAATATAAACAGCCCCAAATAAAGTAGCATAGTCAAATACCTTATATCTAGTATGAACCAGAAAACATTTTCATTTGCACTATTCACCACTTCAACATTTTCAAATAAATAATCACGAACTAACACTAAAATACCCCAGGTTTACGTTTTGCATTTTTACGATTTAGAGGCGGCAATGATTTAAAATGCTTGATACTAATCACATCATTTTGATCAAGCTTCGACTCACTGAAACACAGAATATCCTAAGTATTACTCAACACCTCCAATTCAGGAGATTTAATTTGCTTTTAAGATCACACACATTTAAAGCTAGAACTTTAACAGAATTGCTTCTATTTGATTTCACAGATTCACTTTTTGTATTCCGCACACTTTCATCAATAGAACTTTCTCCATAAGCAGAAACAAATATGTGTGTTACGTATTACATGGAATTTCAAAATAGGGTGGTAGGTTGGGGTTTTTTTTAATAAAAGGGGGGTTGAAATTCAACATATATATTGCACGGTATACTTGATGTATATATAAAACAGTTGTATTACCTTTTCTTTTCAGCAATGGTTGATCCCATGACAAGATTTGTGTATTTGATATAGTCATTGTTTTGTTGATTCTATATATGCTTTTAATTTTGAACTCCTTTGCAAACTGTAAAAGAGAGAAGACGCACAAGGACAAACAATACCAATCAACTACAAAAACTAAAAACAAATGAAAAACACAGACCATGAAAAAGTAGGGTTACAAAATAACTACTATGATTCTCACATAGGTCACGATTAAAGGGAATATATGACATCCGAAAAGGCAGTACTGTGACCTATATATATTTTTACTTCTTCGGGTCTTCAATAAGAAATTGTTTCATTGGTAAATATACCAATTCTTTTTGAGTATATATACTGATGATATTTGGGACACAGACGCCCCACACTGGTCAATCCACTCAAAAATTTGCACCAAACATAAAGTTCGGAACATTTTAACAACTTGATGCACCAATGACCAAAACCATTCCAGACTGGGTTGAACATGATTTTAAGATACCTTAGTATGTGTAAAAATCACTCCTTCCTGTCTATAATTCAAAAACAAAAGTTGATGACTAAAAAATAATTAAACAACGCAACAGTAAGCCCACTCCATATTGAACTTAAATGGATAAGAAATGTGTAAAAGAAAAATCCTATAATTTCAAACCTTTTAACAAATGATAAGAAAACAAATATTTAATTGCAAATAAAACATCATGAACAAAAATGGCAGAAACTAAATGTTCTTTAATACACGAAAATTCTAAATGTTTGATATTGATGTGACCAGGTGGAATAAGGATCAGATAAATTAAATGCAGAACGTTCATATATTTTAATAAATATAACATAGAATGGAAGGCAACGACAGATCTGAAATATAGAGATAATGACAAATAAATACAACTTTACATAAAAATGCATATATATATATATATCTATATCATTTTGAAGCAAATAATGTATATTATGCTTAATCACACAATTGCAAATAAATAATAATGCAAAACACAGTTAATCAAAGATCCGAAATGCTACATATTATAAACATGTCTCAAGGGCGATCAACCAATATTTTGCTTTCTTCTTAATTATGTCTCATGTGCAATCACACCCTTTCTTTACCATAGTAGTATGTGTGAAATGAAAAACGGCTCCTTTTGTTTTCAAAGATAAATATCAAAATCAACAAAGAACTTGGAATGATATGGCTACAGTATTAAATTTTTTGCGCAGACAAGATAAGGCAAGATGAACGTACAAACCGCCGAACCATTATTTTTGGCAAGCATGTGCTTCACTGGTAGGCAATGAAAGCTACAATCCTCTACGTTAAATGCTAAATAGAGAGATCGTATGAAAAATGAACCCCGATACGTACAGTAGCAAATATTCCCCCCCCCCCCCCCCCCCCAAGAACTCTTTGGTTTCCATTGCAGCTTATTAATTATTAAATTCAAAGAGAACACCTTCTTAAAGTTCCAAACTGGGACCAATTCAGGAACCGATCTCTTTGGTACATTCATAGAAGACCCAATCTAATCTCTGTGGGAACACAGAAGAATATAACCCCAAATAAAACTAACCTACAATGTGGGGACATGTTCCATTTTCATCTTGCAATATCCCGCCAGCTATACTGTAACGACTATTTATTTTAAATTTACAATAAATTTTAAATGATAAAATACTGAATTAAAAGTTAAAGTCTTGTAGAAATAGTTAAATATCAAATGTCAATAATATTGAAAATAAGTCCATTAAACAAGTATTCTATGCGGATAAACTGGTTTCTCTTACTCTATGGAAATTTATCCCTTTCCGAACCCATTGTATAAAAAAAAATTTAATCAACGTGTGGTTGCTAGTGATCTCAAAAGATCATTGGATGATTTTAAGGGTCATGACCTTTTTAGCTAACTGAAAGAATCAAAATATGATAACAGGTGTTAATGAAATTGACAACTCCGTGCAATGTGAAAGGCACTCGAAGGGGATTTTTGGTTAACAAAAAAAGAAAATGTATTTTTTATCATTAGAGAAACAGATTCTTACATAGTTACTCGTGGATTATCGGATTTATCCAATCTCGATAGTTAAATTATAAATTTTAAAGTCCTCGCCGACGCGGCTCGGACTTTAAAATTGATAATTTAACTATCTTGATTGGATAAATTCGATAATCCACTGGTATCAATGTAAGAATCTATATTTCTCATCCACGAACAATAAGGCACTGTCTTATCAAGTTAACCTGGTTATAGTCCAGTGGCAAGTATATCCTTTTCACAACTCCTCTGCATAGCTGCATCTTTCCCAACAAAACCTGAAACAATACAAACACAGCAGCAGAATTTTTCTTATCTTTATTTTGGTGGTGGATGGGGAGGGAGGTAGGAATTTTCGTTAGCTATGTTGGCAGTTTTGCACTTGTTTGATAACGCATAAATGACGTCACTAAATGACGTATTATTGATGTGATTAAATTAAGAATCAATTAGGATTGATTCCGGAAATTGGAGTTAAACTTTTATTAAAACAGTTTATCTTTATATGATAAACTTAATTAAATGACAACTCTGACTGTAAACAATTTATTAATCAATGCTTATGAAAACTGTTCACTAAAGTAAGTTGACCATATTACTATATAAAATACTATATAACATTGAAAGGTAATTACAGTTAAATAAGAAATTATAAAGTTAGAAATGCAATTATCAAAGTAAATGAAACTAAATAAAATATTAAGTCAAAAACGTGTAACCATCAACTTATTTGAAAAACACTTCAATGTAAATACCTTTTAATGCTGGCTACGGCTCTTAATGTTGTTTCTGGTGTTTCTTATTCTGCTTTGACAATATAGTTAAAAAGTACAATATATATAGTCAAAATGTGAACTGTTAAACTAGATAGAACCAGATAAAACAACTATGAAGTAAGGTAGCTTGTCCTATAGCCAGTGATGAGTAAATATCAAAGAACCCAAATAGATTATTTTGGATTCATTGAACCATATATTACAAAATATGTTCAATATGGTAAGATCATTATAGTATAGGGCAAATAGATATAAACCAAGTACAAAGTTGGGAATAATATCAAATAGATAATATGCATATAAATGAACTTGTCCACATTGAATGTAACAACAAGATCACCAACGAGCATATTTGGCTGGAATTCGAATGATGTTCCTTTTAAAGTGTCCGTAGACGTATTCGAGGTCATTGTCAATTGAAACCCTTTATTAGGCACTCTCCATATTTTCCTGTAAAAACATCCAACAGGGTCCTCCTATTTTCAATGCATAATTTTGGGGCCCTTTATAGCTTGTTGTTCGGTGTGAGCCAAGGCTCTGTGTTGAAGGCCGTACTTTAACCTATAATGGTTTACTTTTTAAATTGTTATTTGGATGGAGAGTTGTCTCATTGGCACTCACACCACATCTTCCTATATCTATATATGATGGCATTTGTATCTACTACAAGGTGCTGGCATTTGTTTATCCGTACAGCCAACAACCTTGTTGCTGTCAACAAATGCGCAGCCACTAATGCGAGTTAAGTAATAAAGAAGACAGCTACGGAAAAATACGTAGTTTTTACGGATTTTTTCGGAAATCGTCAAAAAAAGGTTAAGGGTCGGGATTTTAGCTGGAAAACATAGGGTAGGTCGGGTAACCGAAACAAAACATATTTTGTTCGAATATGAAAAATCAGAACATGAACTTGCTTTCAAGTCATTAATAACAATTGTTAATGATGATCTTTTCCTTCACAACAAGGCCTTTCTAATGTCGCATATCCTTGATATATACCAGTCACTTTTACCCCAAAATGTCTGCGTTAAATACCAATCTTACAAACCTCAAAACAAATTAATAAGTTATTATGGCAGCTCAATTACAATTCAGACACAGCGGGGACAAGGGATGTCAAATATAGTGTTTAAATCTGACCTTACTATAGGGGATGCCATATCAGCAGCAGGAAAATTAAAGTCCATATTAAACCAAGAGTTCCAAATGGTGAAGTTGAAATCATCCCTTCGTTAATTTTACGGACGCCATCACGAGTTGGTCGACAGTTATGGAGTAACCGTTTCACAAATGATATCGGATATGTTTCTTACGTCGTAACTACAATCCCTTTCCCTTTCATAAATTTGACCTACCGAATTAAGACTATTTACCGGATTTGTAATCACATAAGCAACACGACGGGTGCCGCATGTGGCGCAGGATCTGCTTACCCTTCCGGAGCATCTGCGATCACCGCTTGTTTTTGGTGGGGTTCGTGTTGTTTATTCTTTGGTTTTCTATGTTGTGTCATGTATACTATTGTTTTTCTGTTTATCTTTTTCATTTTTAGCTGTGGCGTTGTCAGTTTGTTTTAGATTTATGAGTTTGACTGTCCCTTTGGTATCTTTCGTCCCTCTTTTAAGACTTTCAGAATTACAGCAAGGTGTTTCTGCAGATATTAAGGAAACATTAAATGAAGACCAATTAATTCACTCTGCAGCTAACGCTGGCATTTTTTCCATAGAAGCACCAAGCGAGGCTTCATTGGCACTAGGGTAATCATCAGAGGAAATAGCAAGGTTTTTTATATCACGCCTAAGAGTGTGAAAAATGCCAGCATCTCTTCTCAAGTTCATTTGTTGGTTGATTGATGAAAAATCCCACAAAGTTGCTTCTGACCCTTATGTTGTCCCTCAAGATAAACTTCGCAAATCTTTGGCTATTACAGAATGTATCGTTTCAGTAGCTAAATCAGCATTTACCCTATTTCATTTAGGCCTAGCCGTTCAGTTACATCATGAATATGGGTCACGAACATTTATTGAAACTATGTATTCGCATGGCTTTTGTGCTTCTTATGCAGAGGTCAGACGATATCTGACAAGCATTGCCATGCATGAGGTTGACCGTATTCAAAACGGTATTTATGTTCCGGTATAAGATGAGACAGGATGTTAAATTTTGGTGTACCAAATGTGATATTTGTGCTTCTAAGAAAGCACCTGGTAAAAAACCTAAGGCCCCGATGAAGCAGTATCTTGTGGGTGCTCTTTGGGAAAGAATGGCTATTGACATTCTAGAACCTTTACAAATAAGTGAGAATAAGAATCGCTATCTGATGGTAGTTCAGGATTATTTTTCTAAATGGACAGAAGCTATACCAATTCCAGACACTGAAGCAGTGACTGTAGCTAGTAAATTTGTGGAAAGAATAGTAACAATTTTTGGGGTTCCTCTTTCTATCTACTCAGACCAAGGGTCTAATTTTGAATATAATGTGTTCAAAAAGATGTGTATTATTTTGGGTATCCATAAAACCCGTACAACACCATTCCGACCAAAATCGGATGGCATGGTTGAAAAGTCAAATTCAACCATTGAGACGATGTTATCTGCTTTTGTAAGCAAACACCAGAGAGATTGGGACGAATATATCTATTTATTGATGTTGGCCTATCGGTCATCAGAACATGAGAGCTTGGGTACATTTCCATGTTCTATGTTATTTGGAAGATAAGTAAATCTTCCAGTAGACTTGATGTTTATGCCTATGAATTATCCCAAAAGTTGGAGGTGATTCATAAATTTGCACGAAATAAATTAAAACTGTCAAGCGCCAGAATGAAAAAAAATTATGATGTTGGAACCTAGATGCAAACATTTGATGTAGGAGATCCAGTGTGGTTACATAATCCTCGTCGTGTTAAAGGATTGTGTCCTAAATTACAAAATAATTGAGAAGGACCATATATTGTTGTAAATAGACTTAATGATGTTATATATAGAATACAGAAGGGACCAAAAACCAAACCTAAGGTGGTGCACCAAGATAGGTGAAAGCCCTATCTAGGGGAAAATGTTCCAATATGGTTTAATTAGGGATATAAGGGGAAGAAATAACCCTTAAAATCCAGATAGCTATCCAGTAAAGTACAGTTTTAAATTTATTTATTTTATGAAAATATATAAATTGCAATAGCAAGCTTTTAAAGGAATTGTTCCTTTTTATAATTGCAGGTCACAATGTATACTTGTGGTATCTGCAGTGGTTTTACGTTTGATCAATCAATAATCTGTAAGAGGCACATGACCGAGCTACACAGTGGGTTTGGCTGTGCAGCTCACAAGAAGTGTGAAGGAACTTTAAATCTCATTAATAGATCCACCATGACCTGCACCAAGGAGGAAGAAGAGCAATTCCTTCTGTTCCAAAGACAAGAGGGAGGATAAAATGATTACAGAGAAGGTAGATAAGGAAGGGAAGAATGCATTACAGAAAGACAGTAAAGAGGTCACACAGAAAGGAGCAGGACCAAGGGACGAAGAAACAGAACAGTGCTGGGGCAATTGTACAAGGAAAAAAATATGGTATTTGGAAATGGAAATGCAGGAGAGAAAAAGAAGGAGATGAAAAAGGGTCAGGAAAAGAAGAGAACACCGGAGGAAGAGAGAGAGAAGGAATGAGGAAAAAGAAGTAGAGAAGAGGGGAAGAGAGAAGGAGAAGATAAAGGAGAACAGGAAGGAGTCAGTAAAGAAACAAAAGGAGGTTCTTTCAAATCTATTGAAGGATATGGAAAGCTCCTCAGTGGGAAGTATGGAGGAACATGAGGCAGTTTCACTATGTGATCCTGAGGAGAATGTTTTTTTTTTGTAATATTGTGGGATTCACTTCGGCAGTGGAACGTATTTCTACTCTGCCAAGTGATCCCTGCAACATCAGTCCTGATCCTGTCATGCCATTCATAGACGTCCCTATTATAACCATTCCTACTGATGCCCCCATTATAGAATCATCATCATTGGAAATACCACTGATCTCCACCAGTCTATATCTTCCGTTATCCACCCAACCTTGTGAAACATATTCCCCAACCCTAGAAATCCTCTCCCCGTCCGATTTACGACAGGCAGCCGCCATATATACCCCAGTCAAGAAGCTGAAGCTTGAGCAGATGAGCAGGAGCCAGCAATCCCGTTTTTTCATAAATGTGGGCGGAACTAGGTTTGAGACTTCTGCTGTTGCTATACAATCCTGCCCAGATTCCCTCTTGTCCATTGTGAAGCCATATTTGTTTGATGGACGTCACACATATTTTTTAGACAGAGATGCAAAACATTTTCATCTAATCCTTAATTATTTGAGAAACCAGGCCAAAATCCATTCAGATATGCTGCCGAGAGATGTTCGTAGTTTGAGTTACAGGTGGAGTGTAACTTCTACGAGTTGCGACACCTGGAACTCTCTGTACAGAAGAAGATATTAGATTTACAGCAGTAAAGCTTGATTTAAGAAAAACAGGGGGGTGGATTTCATGATATAATTGTGTGTTATACTAGTTTGAATCTATTTCTGTAATTTATTCTTGCATACTTTTGATTTTTTAACCCTATATGCGTACATTGCCTATGTAAATTTTAAAATTGTTTGTATGCACATTAAACGACAAATTTATGTGACGTATATGATTTTTCTGACGTCAGACACTCAAATCAATCCATATGTTCGTAGATAGTAGATGTTTTTGTGTCCTGTTAAATTGTTCCTTTTAAAATTGTTATACGAAAATGACTGATGTACCCATATTTTGACTATTTTATTAATTGTGACTGTTTTTTTAACGCATCATGTAAATGTAGCGATATTTGATGAGACTGTTATTAAAGTGAGAGGTTTAGCGCTATAAAACCAGGTTTAATCCACCAGTTTCTACATTTGAAAATGCCTGTACCAAGTCAGGAATATGACAGTTCTTGTCCATCCGTTTTTGATGCGTTTTGTTTTTTGATTTTGCCATGTGATTATGGACTTTCCAAATTAATTTTCCTCTGAGTTCAGTATTTTGTGATTTTACTTTTTATTTAAATATATCTATAATATGCATGGTGAGTTTAGGTATTCCTAATGCAGCTACAGTATTACCTTAGAAAAGCCCAATGATGTCTTCATGACTGAGAAGTAATTTATCCTTTTCTTTTTTCAGGTTTTACTGTACAGTATTGGCTTATTTATTCACATATGGTAGAATGTTTTAGTTAATTATGGATTTTATATCCATTGATAGTGCTAATATACATGTCATTATTTGACATAATTTCGTTGTTGAACTTTCAATACTCATTAACTGGTATGTGAATAAACTAGTTAGAGTGTATAGAAGGAGCTTGTATTATAAGACAGGGTTGTCTTATTGGATTTTTGTTTTCAAGTTTTTAGCCAACCAACCAATCAATTTAATACATGTATATATGGTTTCTGTGCATTTGAGGACAAACGCCTAGTGGTTAGGGGGCTGTGTTACGATTTAGTGATCGTATTATTAAATTAATGACATTTGTGTTGTCCATAGTCTATAGTGGTAATTTTACGAGTCAGCTGTTTTATTTACGTTTTTCATATCGCTATTTTTACGATGGAATGTCACCTTGTACAGAATATTCACGGTTGATTGGCATTTATTTGTATTATAAATCATGAGGTAATGTGTTTACCTTATTAGTCTACTTATTTTCTTTATGTAATAACTTGTATTTTAGCCGTAATCATCTAAATCCCAGCAGTGCCATAGTTTATTTACTAGAGAGGCCATATTTATTGTGTATTGGCGGCCTAATACACGAGATTGCATGTGAACATAACAAACGTTTTGATTGGTCGATCCATTGACCGGAAAATTATAAATAGAAGGTTGACGAAACGAACTAGAGAATTATTCTCATCGTCTGCAAGAGCAGTCAAGATTTTAGTCGCAATATAAATTTATTCTATCTAAATTAATCTAAATGTCTGAACCAAAGTCAACCATTAGTATGGTACGCAGGTTTTAATTGTTTTAAGAAAACTTAAACCTACTAGCACATGGCTGTTGTTTGTTTTGCAAAAGTCAACCTTCGACCTACGGGAAAGTCCCGTCAGCTGTCGTTCAACTTAGTCAACCTTCTATCGATGCAATAATATGAAAGAGATTTTCTGGAAATCTACTTTCGTTTTAGGAAATAAGATATATGAATATTTCATTATAAATCAACCCTTTTTGGGTATTTTATACTTTTGGAAATAGAAGGTTAAATAGTTCAACCTTCTATTAAATCAACCTACGGAAACAGTCAACCTAATAGAAATTTGAAGTCAACCTTCCTGATCTATAAATAAAGATGATAACGGCAAATTGTATATAAATATTAATGTATGTTTTTATGATCAATTGTAAATATTTGATTAGATGTTATATAAAATGCATCTGAACTTTATACCTGACTTCGTTATTATTTCAACCATATACCAACTCAAAGGATCCATGCAAATTATGTTCGATCAAGCCTCCTTATTCATTTAAACTTACCACTCGGTTTAAGGGGCGAAATCGTTACATTATTAGGGATGGAATGGCCTTAGTCCAGTCATTGCATGTTATGACATTTAGCACTTTCGGTGACCTGGCTCTTCATCTAATTCAAAGTCAGAAATCATGCCTTGCCAATGCTGCTACAGTTGGTGATGTCTTTGATAGATACGATCTCATACATTCAATTAAATCTTCCGATAGAGATCGACGAACTGGAGTAAATTCGAGCCAAAAGGTATTTCAGGTAATAGATGGTCGATCAATACCAGACTGGAAAAAATTCTCGGCCTTCAACGCAAATAAACAAGCTCTTCTTAAGTTCCTGAGTGATTTTACTCTTCGTCATCATGCTCAGTACCCGGTGCTGACTTCGCCACAGGATAAACTTTATCTAGCGGGTATTTTTGTTGACCCAATTGTCGTGAAGATGTTATCTTCCACAGGGGTATCTGACTGCCATGATTTATTCAGCACACACGAAGAGGCAGACACAAGAATGATCATACATGCCATGTTTGCTCATGAAGAGTTTGGGAGGGAAAATAAGAACGGTTAAGAACGGTTGAATTATAATTAAGTTTTCAGATACAGATGTTCTAATTCTTTGTATGCATTTCTTTCCGTCAATGAAAAACAAACAGGAACAATAAGTAGCAATAAAGATTGTCGTAGGTACCTTCCTGTACATGAACTATGCAGTGCTTTAAACCCTGTCATGTGTAAAGTTTTACCTGCTGTTCACGCTAAAAGACCTTCTTTCCAGTGGTGACATTGATAAATCTGTAGGTGTCAGTCGGACATTTGTTGCAAGGACTAGAGACTCTCAAGAGCCTGTATCGCTCTACCGATTCTACCTGGGTTTTTGAAATCATATCAAAAAAAGAATCTTAAATTTGGCTACAAAGTAACATCACTTGGCCGGCACCTCATTACGAAAGGAACATTTATGCTATGTTTGGTTTCATCCCATTCAGTGTTTCACCAAAAGAAGTCATTTGTATGCATTTCCCATAGGGTCCTATGTTAAACTAAGTCCCCCGCTGGCGGCAATCTTGAATGATGGATCAGCTACAAAGCAACAACATTTGGTCAGCACCTCATAACGAACATTCATGCCATGTTTGGTTTCATTTCATTCAGTGGTTCTCTAAAATAAGTCATTTGTATGCTTTTCCCAAGGGGTCCTATGTTAAACTAAGTCCCCCGCTGGCGGCCATCTTGAATGATGGATCGGCTACAAAGTAACAACACTTGGTCAGCACCTCATAAGGAACATGCATGCCGTGTTTGGTTTCATTCCATTCAGTGGTTCTCTAAAATAAGTCATTTGTATGCATTTCCCGTAGGGTCCTATGTTAAACTAAGTCCCCCCGCTGGCGGCCATCTTGAATGATGGATCGGCTACAAAGTAACAACACTGGGTCAGCACCTCATGAGAAACCTTCATGCCATGTTTGGTTTCATTCCATTCAGTGGTTCTCTAAAAGAAGTAATTTTGTATGCATTTCCCATAGGGTCCTATGTTAAACTAAGTCCACCGCTGGCGGCAATCTTGAATGATGGATCGGCTACAAAGTAATAAAACTTGGTCAGCACTTCATAAGGAACATGCCTGCCATGTTTGAATTCATTCCATTCAGTGGTTCTCTAAAAGAAGTCATTTGTATGCATTTCCCATAGGGTCCTATGTTAAACTAAGTCCCCCGCTGGCGGCCATTTTGAATGATGGATCGGCTACAAAGTAACAATACTTGGTCAACACCTCATAAGAAACATTCAGGCCATGTTTTGTTTCATTCCATTCAGTGGTTCTCTATGAAGTTCAAAATGTAAAATGTTAACAACGACGACGGACGATGGGCGCCAAGTAATGAGAAAACCGAAGGTCCAGGTGAGCTAAAAAGGAAACATAAATTTTACCACATTTTGATTTGAATAAACTCCGTGTAACGAAAGCTAAACAAAAAGATGCTAGCTTAGCCAAACTTCCCTAATGCGAATCGACCTTCCCGCAACATGTTCTGAGAGCTTCACTTCAGACCACTATTTTGACTGTGTCAAACATTGCACAGCCACCACAGCAGTCTCCTTTAGACTTCGGGTGTGAAGACAAAAATGGTTTAACCCCAACACTTTTTAAGGGGAAAATGTCATCTGATTATCTGCAAGATTTAATTTGTACTTGGAAAGGTAAATCTGTTTGTTCAAAAAGCTGTGTTTGCTTCGAACAAAATCTGTCTTGTACCGAAATTTGTCCGTGTCAAGGAAGTGAAGCGTGCTGTAATGCCAATACGCGTACGGAAGCCGCAAATGACGACGAAGAGATTGACCCATAGCTACGATTCTTTAGCTACGAGCAGTTTATTCTTATTTATTAAGGACCGGGTTTTTATAATGTAGCTTTTCAGAGACAAGTTATATATGTTCAAACTAACTTTATTATCTTTCATTATCTTTTATAATTGACAGGTCTACGCATAAAAGGACAATACGACAATGTTCATGCATTTACAAACAGATTTTGTTTTACACTAAACCAACCGCGTATTCAATGCAAGTCACACTTGATTTTTTTTAAACTCGCATTCGCCTCGGTTGACGGGCATTTTTTATGATATAACTAATCTTTCCGACTCTGTAAATACAAAATATTAATTTATCTATAGCCATATACTTATTTTCCAAAAATACAAAACCTTTTTGAATCAAAATTTAAAACACTGTTTTACCGCCTGAAGGAAGAAAAACTGTTAACTTAATTTAAAAAACTCATGTTTTTCGGTTTTGAAAATAGTTCTAGTATATGCTTTAGTAGAAAATAATAAGTTATCTGAACATAAATAGATGTGAAAAGGTCAAGGCCACTTCTACATTTGTTATCTCATAAATAAGACAAATTCAGATGCTTCAAGATTAGCGCCATTTTGTAATGGCCTCCCTTGATATAAGTAGTCGAATATGTCGTTTTGGCATCCTCTGAAGCATATGCTAACGATAAATCGTTTCTGTAGCATTCAAATCAATATAAGAAAATTTCTCGTTTTTCACCTCATGGTCGAATTTATATTTTCAGGTTTCATCTTTGACCCTAATTTTAAAAAAAATGTGACCACTCTTGAGTTTTTACGACCCATTTTTTCTTATTGTACACAGTCTCCTCTTTCCATCAATATATAATTTAGGTGTGTGTTCTTCCGGACCATTAAGTTTTTAAAAAATGAACTCTGGTTGCAGTACTATATAGTACAATGGGGTGGTTTAAGAATTACACCACTCCAGGCCCTTTTGTTTTCCACGTTATTAATATTGCCAATAATAAAGAAGTTCCGGATCGAGTCCGACAACGATACCAATAGAAAATTTACCTGTTTCTTATTACCTTATCTGAACGTTCCGCATCTGACAGGCGCACCACCAAACGGTGTATTTAGAATTTTGCTGTATACTGTTGAGTAAAAAGTACTCCATTTCAGGCCCTTTTGATTTCCAAATTATTAATATTACCAATAATTGATAGGTTCCAGGTCGACGGGTTCAAACAGAAAGATTTTGAAAGCAGAGAAAACTGCATCTTTTATTATGGGCATGACTTTATCAGATGACAATAGCAATACTAAAATAAGGCATACGCTTAGTTATATACTTTAATTCAGTCACGGACCCGCGATATCACGGTTGTGTTTTAGTACTAAAATAAACGTGCAAAGATACAGCTGATCAGAATCCAACGAAAAGGTCGCTGTGACATAATGCATAAAAAAAAATTCTCTATTAAGGTAAAAAATATTTAAATAAAGGCAACAGTAGTATACCGATGTTCAAAACTCGTAAGTCTATGGACAAAAAACAAAATTGGGGTAACAAACTAAAACTGAGGGAAACGCGTTAAATATAAAATGAGAACAACGACACAACATTGAAATGTAACACACACAGAAACGGACTAGGCATTAGAAAAAATGAGAATAACAAATATAACATCAAAACCAAATACATGAATTTGGGATAGAAAAGTACCGTGACACGTCTTATAGTAATGTGAATTCACACTCAAATATACGAGAAAACAAACCACACAACGTTAAAATGTTACACATACAGAAACTACCTTTGATAACTATTGGTACAGATCATTTTTAAAGATAAAAATGGTGGGTTGAACCTTGTTTTGTGGCATGCCCATTTTTGAAAATCTTTACAGCAATACAGATCACAAAGATCATTGTTTGAGAACGACACAGTCACAAAAGAATCAATTTCAAGTAAGAAGCATAAGAGAAGTATTAGTGCCAATAATGGTGGTGATATTGACTTTAGATGTAGTTGCTTAAATATATTTGATGCCGACTTAGCTAGCACAACATGTACTTCTAAATAAAGGCAACAGTAGTATACCGCTGTTCAAAACTCATAAATCCATGGACAAAAAAGAAATCGGGGTAACAAACTAAAACTGTGGGAAACGCATTAAATATAAGAGAACAAACCTAAACCTTTTAAGGTGGTATGGGAATCTAAAAAAAACACTGATAGAATTAGTTCATACCTTGCCAAAACGTAGTGTCTATTGATATGATTAAGAATATAATAAAAATGATAGGTCACAGCGCATTTTCTGGCGCATTTTTTCAAGTTGTGATAAAATGACACATTTTGTATGGATCGTACCGGAAAAAATACACCATTTTGAGATTAGAAAATTAAAACTAAAACAAATGCAGTTTTAGAGTAACCTCCCCTTACAATGCCAAATTAAAAACATTTAAAAACAACCAGAAAAAATCTATACTTGTAAAAATATTTATATTTATAAGTTGTATTCTTATAAATTAGTTCTTTTAAATGAAAATTGACATTATATATCTGTATTCCTGCATAAAATTTTGCTAACTTGTTAGAAAATCGGGACCTAAGTTTCTCTGTTTTTTACAATCAAAGATGGCAGAAGACACCCATACCACCTTAAGTAGAGTAGTTTAAGTACTAGGTTATCACAAAACAAACTCCATGTACTTGCATATGTAACCAGCATAATCTCAACAGCACTTTATCAAAGCTTGCACATTTTGATGATAAAACCGAAACACAACCGTGTTCGACAAACCCCATTAAATGTTAATGAGAAAAAACATATTTCAAATGTCAGTGACTAATATTTATGGTAAAATGAAACAATTCTCTATATATATATATATATATATGTGAAAGGGGTCTCTTCCGGTATAATGAAATAAACGAAAGACTTTCTAAGGTTCGGATGGTTTTATTACCAGAGAATAAAAACTCTGAAATAACAAGATTATAAACATTAATGATAGTTCATGTAACATATAGAATATATTATTATACACATATTATATCACAGACAATTTTAATACAGTTTACACAATTTCTAATATAATGGTGTTACTATAAACAGTAGATACACATTTACTATGGAATGTTCATTCATTCAATCGTGTAGTGAAATGTACATCACATGTCACATGTACTTTAACAAACCGGTTTCTCTGACCGACATTTAATTATAACGGTAACCAGTTTCAATGCGTTTACAGCCAAATAGAATTAAATGTATCTTAAAATTACTTTTCGCACGTATATGAAAGTTTACAATTAAACTTATTAAATATTACAACATTCAAAAAGTATTTATTATGTCTGAATACCAACATATAAATTCTACCACTGATTTGCTAAAAACGCGCAAATCGCCAATGGAAATAATCCATGAATAACTATCATTTCTATAGTATAAAATAATACAAAAACTACAGATTATGCGCTTACCACTTGTGGAGTGAGTTCTCTAGTAAATAAGGAACTTGGCACAAAGTACAAAGAAGTAGTCTACATCAGAGTCCTGAAAACCAAAATACAATAATAAGAACGGACTCTTCGTAATTATATAAAATACTAATCACATGACAATTGTATTCAATTCGTCCATATAAAAATAGCATTATGCGGACATGTAACTCGTTCTTCTTTTTACAATATACTGTAACTTATCATACATGCCGCTATTTTTCTACATGCAGTATTCGTAAAATACTGTTATTACGATATCTCTATACATTACATAATTACGCTATGATCAGCGGCAAATATTACATTACTTTATAAAAATATGACCTAGCTTCTTTACCAAAAATACGCTCATTCAAATCTTTCATTCCGATGTTATAAACATGCAATCTGAAGAGTATTTACTCGAAAATAGGAAAGTTAACCAAATCTATTAATTCGTGTCAAAATGTTAATAAAGAAGAAAGTGCAACTTACTAGTCATGTCTAGAAAACTGTCAAGCTGAATATAATAAATACACAATCTGTAAATATGGGTTTCTGCTATAAAAGTCTGAGTAAATAATGGACGTCTTTCACTGACCAGTGTCCAGGTGAATTCTACCCAAGGTACACAAAGGAAAACTCAATTTAACCGCCAATAACTAAGAACCAATCAAAACAAGAGTTCAATTTCAACCCCCATGAATATGTATGAGTAACATTACTCAATACGTAAATTATATACCAAATCAAGTCATAAAAGATAAATATCCTTTAGTAAAAATACTTTGCAAGAGTGAAATAATTAAACTAAAGACTCAATAAGAATTTGATAAATAGATTTTTAATATAAATCAATGATTTCAAAAGTGCAAATTACATAATTTATGAAGCATGAAAAATCACTCTGCTACATCCTCCCCTCTGTTAAAAAAATGACTTCCATGTCATTAGAACTGTCTTCCCCTCTCCAGAAAGCATGGCGTCCTCGACATGATGGAACACTAAAGGTCACTCTCCATAATCTTCATAATGGTTCTGGAAAGCTCTATCTCTTGTCCTTTGAATATACCATTCTCTGCTTGATGTAGCAACCAGTTTACTCTCCTCAACCAGTCTGGCTGTGTTATGGCCTGTTTGGACGTGGTGCCAAATGTGAAAGGGGTCTCTTCCGGTATAATGAAATAAACGAAAGACTTTCTAAGGTTCGGATGGTTTTATTACCAGAGAATAAAAACTCTGAAATAACAAGATTATAAACATTAATGATAGTTCATGTAACATATAGAATATATTATTATACACATATTATATCACAGACAATTTTAATACAGTTTACACAATTTCTAATATAATGGTGTTACTATAAACAGTAGATACACATTTACTATGGAATGTTCATTCATTCAATCGTGTAGTGAAATGTACATCACATGTCACATGTACTTTAACAAACCGGTTTCTCTGACCGACATTTAATTATAACGGTAACCAGTTTCAATGCGTTTACAGCCAAATAGAATTAAATGTATCTTAAAATTACTTTTCGCACGTATATGAAAGTTTACAATTAAACTTATTAAATATTACAACATTCAAAAAGTATTTACTATGTCTGAATACCAACATATAAATTCTACCACTGATTTGCTAAAAACGCGCAAATCGCCAATGGAAATAATCCATGAATAACTATCATTTCTATAGTATAAAATAATACAAAAACTACAGATTATGCGCTTACCACTTGTGGAGTGAGTTCTCTAGTAAATAAGGAACTTGGCACAAAGTACAAAGAAGTAGTCTACATCAGAGTCCTGAAAACCAAAATACAATAATAAGAACGGACTCTTCGTAATTATATAAAATACTAATCACATGACAATTGTATTCAATTCGTCCATATAAAAATAGCATTATGCGGACATGTAACTCGTTCTTCTTTTTACAATATACTGTAACTTATCATACATGCCGCTATTTTTCTACATGCAGTATTCGTAAAATACTGTTATTACGATATCTCTATACATTACATAATTACGCTATGATCAGCGGCAAATATTACATTACTTTATAAAAATATGACCTAGCTTCTTTACCAAAAATACGCTCATTCAAATCTTTCATTCCGATGTTATAAACATGCAATCTGAAGAGTATTTACTCGAAAATAGGAAAGTTAACCAAATCTATTAATTCGTGTCAAAATGTTAATAAAGAAGAAAGTGCAACTTACTAGTCATGTCTAGAAAACTGTCAAGCTGAATATAATAAATACACAATCTGTAAATATGGGTTTCTGCTATAAAAGTCTGAGTAAATAATGGACGTCTTTCACTGACCAGTGTCCAGGTGAATTCTACCCAAGGTACACAAAGGAAAACTCAATTTAACCGCCAATAACTAAGAACCAATCAAAACAAGAGTTCAATTTCAACCCCCATGAATATGTATGAGTAACATTACTCAATACGTAAATTATATACCAAATCAAGTCATAAAAGATAAATATCCTTTAGTAAAAATACTTTGCAAGAGTGAAATAATTAAACTAAAGACTCAATAAGAATTTGATAAGTAGATTTTTAATATAAATCAATGATTTCAAAAGTGCAAATTACATAATTTATGAAGCATGAAAAATCACTCTGCTACATATATATGAAAAGGCCTGTACCAAGTCAGAAATATGACAGTTTTTGTCCATTCGTTTGATGTGTTTTATCATTTGATTTTGCCATTTGATTAGGGACATTCCGATTAAATTTTCCTCGGAGTTTAGTATTGTTGTGATTTTGTATAACTGTAGAAACACAACTATGACTATAAATGTTGTTTTTCCTAGATATATACAGTTATCAAAGGTACCAGGGTTATACTTTATTACGCCAGACGCGCATTTCGTCTACATAAGTCTCATCAGTGACGCTCAGATCAAAATAGTCGTAAAGCCAAACAAGAACGAATATGAAGAGCATTGAGGACTCAAAATTCCAAAAAGTTGTGCCAAATACGGCTAAGGTAATCTATTCCTGGGATAAGAAAATCCTTAGTTATATACCAGGGTAAGTGATTAACTGAAAGATAAAATAATTCAATTTATAAGATATTATATGTAACGAGTTTTAAAATTCACCAAAGTTAAGACATTTGTGATAAGACAGGAAAAGCTGAATATGCGACCTTTTTACAATCGCAGACAATTTCTAATATTTTTCCAGTGACAAATACTTTTGAAAAATGTGTCGAAAATTTAATAAATATAGGTAAGCATAACACGATTTCTCACGTCAGACTTGAGAAAACATTTATCAAGCACATCGAGATTCATAAGGCATACACTGGAGGAGGAACAAATATAGCTGGTGTTATCCCAACCACAACGAGAAAAGCAAGGCAAAACCAGATCGCCGTACAAATCCATCACTCTCTAAACAATACTGGCTGAAAACAAGACAGACCATCCCAGTAGGATCAGGAAAGCATGAAATATTAATCACTATTATAAAATATGTGAACATTTATCTCATTCTGTAGCAAGGATTAGCCTACAGAATGTTTAAAGTCATCAGAAACCTCAAATAAAAAAAAATAATGAATACTTGATTTTTGTTTTTGATTTTTTTTATACATGTATGTTGATGAACTCAATGGATAGTATTTATTACAAAACTTATGTACACTTACTTTTTTTCTGAAGAAAATTCTTTAATGTTTTCTTTAAAGTTTACTTTATTTTAATTGCTTCCTTCCAGGAAGCAATTCCCCCCCCCCCCCCCCCCCCCAACATATTTTCCAAGACGTCATTTTTTTGACTAATTAAACATGATACATGCATGTAGTTGCCATTTTTAAACTTGAAGTATTGAAAAACTAGAGGCTCTAAAGAGCCTGTGTCGCTCACCTTGGTCTATGTGAATATTAAACAAAGGAAACAGATGGATTCATGACAAAATTGTGTTTTAGAGATGGTGATGTGTTTGTACATCTTACTTTACTGAACATTCTTGCTGCTTAAAATTATCCCTATCTATTATGAACTTGGCCCTTAGTGAATCTATTGACCATTACTGTCATGTTGACTTATTTGTAAATCTTACTTTGCTGAACATTATTGCTGTTTACAGTTTATCTCTATCTATAATAATATTCAAGATAATAACTAAAAACAGCAAAATTTCCTTAAAAACTAATAATTCAGGGTCAGCAACCCAACAACAGGCTATCCGATTCATCTGAAAATTTCAGAGCAGAATTTTGACCTGATAAACAGTTTTACACATGTCAGATTTGTTCTAAATGCTTTGGTTTTTGAGTTATAAGCCAAAAACTGCATTTTACCCCTATGTTCTATTTTAAGCCATGGCCGACATCTTGGTTGGATGGCCGGGTCACCGAACACATTTTTTCAAACTTCATACCCCAAAGATGATTGTGGTCAAGTTTGGATTAATTTAGCCCAGTAGTTTCAGAGAAGATTTTAACTGAAGTTTAATTTGGTGAAATGTGTTTTTTTCAGTTTTACCAGCATGCATACCGATTCCGAATAAAAAAAAATCAGGACATAGCAAAACATGTTTGCTTAAACTTCAGTGATTTACATGCTTACTGTAATTTTTTAATTATTTGGTACTGGTCTGGAAATTGGGAGCTATTTTTCGAACCTTACTTGTGTTGCCCTTGCTTGAAACGATTATTATTATCCAGTTTTTAAAGAAATACTCAGTAACATTAATGACATAGGTGATAAAGCAAATGATAATATGCCAAGAAACGTTCTGAAGCGTATTTGTGCCATCTTATCAGATAGAGCCGCTACACAGGTTAAATTCAATGAACAACTGCACTTACTAGAAACATTATGTCACATTTTTCTGGCCTACACTCTCTTATTAATCAAGCTGCTGCTGCAGCACATAACCGTTGTTTTTCACGTTTTTAAACAGTAAACAAAGAAAAATGCAAATTCAATAATTGTCTTCTAAAGTTGTAAGATACAAGTAATTGTAACAAATATACGTTAAAACAATTACATTCTTTAGTTGGGTCCCCAAAGGTGACTGGGGTATAGAAATATGGTTACTTGGTCTTCTCCCGACCGGCAGTAAAACGCTTGCCAAAGTGGCTGTGCGTGATGTATCAAATTCGCAGTCACGTCCGGTCAGAAGGGGGACGTTAAATCCGATGTCTCGTGTACAGAGAGTGGCACGCTTATTGCACGTTAAGAACCCTTGCAACAACTCTCTGAGGGGTCCGTAGGTGTCCTGTTGCAAGGCAAAATTTCTGTCTCTATCAATATACCCTCCTTTTTCGGTGGCTGTCCAAATTTCTCCGACCATAATTCCTGAATGGCCTCTATTGTATCAACCTATCTATTGTATTTATTGTGAGCTTGTTCTCGTCCTGAATATGCATGAAATATTTGCCACTGGACGTTAAGCAACCAACAATCAATCAATCAATCTTTGATTGGTCCACTGGCCTTTTGTGTCAGGGCTTTTCCAGCTCAATGTGTACAATTTATTGGGGAATTATATGGTCTTATTTAGATTGGCCTATGAATTGGAGGGGAGACGTTTCCGGAAAATCAAAACGGAGTCCCTATTCAAATGGCTAAATGAAATGATAAATCACATCAAACGAATGGACAACGGTCATATTCCTTGGTGCAGACATTTCCAAATGAAATAAAACGTTGGATTTATAGCGATAAACCTCTCGACTTGAATGTCAGTAGCATCAAATTCCACTTTATTTACAACGATGCGTGAACAAAACGATATTATAGGTAAAATAGTCAAAATATGGGTTCAGCAGACATCAATGTGTCACAATCTGAAAACAAACAAATATTGAGTAAAGAAGCACTAATAAACACTTATTACATTTAACAATCACATTCATTAATTACTTCGTGTGTATGTTGTCAGAAAATTTAAATGTCTCACAGGAAGAAATATAAAATGATTTTGTCGCTCAAAGTATTTTCAGAATAATACTAGAAAAATAACATACTGGTTATTTAAAAGCACAGAGCTACGGCATATGTGCCAGATAAACCCAGAAAGTCACACGTAGAAGGCATACCAGCAAAGATGCAAGATAATACAAGCACGTTGGCGGGATGTGTAAGTACCGAGCCACGTCAAATGGATATCACAGAAAACAGACCACACAGTAAATGTAATATTAATAAAAGAACAAAGACATATTTTTTTGGGTGGGATAACTAGCATTTATTGTGGTCAACCACTATAAAAATCTAGTCTGCCCGTCCACAAAATATTAAATTAGATTTTTTTTAAATGTTTATGAATTTTCGACAATTCAACCGATCAGACAACAGTTTTAAGTTGAATCAATGCAAACAAGATCATAACTGATGCTCATTAGCTAGTTGATACATTTTTCCTTTTAAAATACAACTGACATATAAGGATCGTAATGGTGCAATGTGGATCGGTTTACAAGAGCAAATTTGGCAGCGCATATCCCTACGATGGCTTAATGGGGAGATAATTTTGACGCAGTAGAATCCTGACTGATAAAGGATCGAAAAATCTAGTTTTGATGGGACTTATTTCAGAAAAAGAACGAGATTTATCACGAGAGATAAGCGATCCAATTTAATTCCTTCTTAGACTGATCAGCTTGGAAATTCAGTCACGCTCGTGAATCAAACTAGTTCGATTTGTCCTTTTAAGTGGATATCGATTATCCTTGCCATGCGACATAAAAATGGTGGACATTTATTCTGTCATGCAAATGAAAAAACTCGAACTAGGTACCAGTTTTCTAATTCTTAAAAGAAAACCCTTGGTTTATGAGGCTTCAATCCTTCTGAATTCAATACACATTCTTTACGTATTGATGCTGCAACACAGGGATGATGGTTTAGATGAAAATAGTATAAAATGAAAGGTCGATATCAAACCTCATATAGTATTAAAACAAAATTAAACTTTAAACACCAGAAAGAAACTTGGTTAATTTGCTGTTCAATTGTCACAAGAACAAGACTTGGTGATCACGCTCATATGAGCCTTTAGGAGCATCATTTGGATAAGAGAAGATTGGATCGGTATATCGGGTATGAAATGGCAAAAGTTGATTGGTTTGGTGTGTAATGCATTAATAATTTGAGAAGTATGCCGTTTTCTATTAATATTCACTTTGCGGGTAATGACATTTAAGACAAACCTTGTGGATAATTACTCAATCAAATTTAATTTGACACAGCATTATTTTTAATTTGTTACCCAACACTGAATTAGTGAGGTCAAGTATTTTACCTGTTTAAATGGAGGTCTATGAAAACTACACAGATAATAAATGAGGGGATGAGTTTATATTTGCTTAAAATAGGAGGATACGTGATAAACATAGATTTTGAGGGGGGGAAATGTGAACCTTTTTATTGAATTGCTTAAAATAGGAGGATACGTGATAAAACATAGATTTTGAGGAAAACGTTATCCTTTTTAGTGAAGATAGGGTGCATCTTTCCTTCATCGACAATACAATATTCCTAAATCAAATTCAAGGTACTCTGGAATTAAATGGCTACAGATGTTGTTTAAATTATTCAGTTTATTAATCAAAATTGTGTATTAAATTCAATTTGATGTTGATGTTCAAGTTGGTATTGATATTGATGTTCATAAGTTGATGTTATTTAATTATGTTGATTCTTGCTGTTAAACTTGTCATGCGGTAAATTTGATGCTGGATTTCCAGTTGCGCAAATAGTTGCTCAACTGGTAAATTTGGAAGAATTTACTTTATGCTGCTATGGATTACCCAGTAGCTCCTGATACCTTGAAGTGGGTAATTTGAGCGGGGGTAGAATTTCAAGTTTCAATAAATTGGGTATACGAAATATTTTGGCGGTTATTACTTTAACGAATTCAAAACTTTTGTCAAATTTGCATCTACACTTTAAATTTTGCAGAAAAAAAGCCGCCATACGGTATAACTTTGTTAATGTCAAGTTAAATATACAAATTGATATATTATAACAAATTTGATTTACCACCTGATGGAACATTTAAGGTTTATGGCCCTTTCTGAAGCCATTTTAGTACAAATTTTTCAAATTTCATTTGTATCAAAACTACAGATGTAATGAATAAGGGACGACATCAAAAGTTCAATGTAGGATAAAAAACTTAATTCAGATAGTTTTTTTACTGACCCCCCCTTCATAACTTAATTTAGGAAAAATTGATTGACCCATATAGATATATGTAAAATCGATGTAGGATAAACAAAACTTGCAGCAAGTTTAACCCTCCCACCCCCAAACTATTTGAATTAAGTTTTTTATCCTTCATTGATCTTTTGATGTCGTCCCTAATAGAGATATACCATTTGTACATATACCAAGGGGACACTTGATGCAAAACACTATTATTTATTGTTTCATTGCATTTAATAGAAAAAGAGTACGTACTTTGTGGAAAATAAAGCAATATTTTTTTATAGAAAATCCACAGCTTTAGTACAGAGACTTTTGTTATAAAATGTGAAACATCGATTACTCGCTTTCTTTTCTATGATGTGCTAGTGTTTATTTTTTACAAACATTTCTAAGCAACCTGTACATTCTAAAATATCTCGTGCTGAGTCACTTAAGTCGAGCGCACTCTAAAAGGTGTACTTGATTTGGTCCATATTTCAAGTTGTTTTTTTACCAATAGCTTCATTAATAAACTCGTTTTAAAGAACCAAATTGAATGCTAGCACTGCATGCAGTAATCTTAAGTTTATATCTATCAGTCATTAAATATTCAGAGATGAAGGTACAAGGATAAATGCTGTGGATTATCTATAAAATTTCTATATGTTTAGCATTAAATCGACACAAGAGTAAATAATCCTTTGGGCAAAATGCAGACATTGTCCAGCCTAAAAGGTCGAAAATTGCATCAAACCTTTAAAACAAATATTAAGTTTAATGAGCCCTTCTTCAGCCATTAATGTACGAATTTTTCAAACATCAGTTGTATCAACACTACAGATATAATGAATAATAGATAAAGGCAACAGTAGTATACCGCTGTTAAAAACTCATAAATCCATGGACAAAAAACAAAATCGGGGTAACAAACCAAAACCGAGCAAAATGCATTAAATATAAGAGGAGAACAACGACACAACACCGAAACGCAACACACACAGAAACGGACCAAGCATCAGACAAAACACCACGAGAATAACAAAAATAACATGAAAACCAAATACAGGAATTTGGGATAGACAAGTACCGTGCTACGTCTTATCTCATTATCTCAAAAATAAGAGAAAATACAAACGACTCAACGTTAAAATGCAACACACAGAGAAACGAACAATAATAGAGACAGGCTTTTTTGTACATATTCTAGGGGGAAACTTGATGAAAAGCATTATAAATTAGTTTCATTGTATTTAAAAGAAAAAGAGTTCTTTGTGGCAAATAAACCAAGATTTTTATAGAAAATCCACAGCCTATAATATAGAGATTTTTATGCCCCACCTACGCTAGTAGAGGGGCATTATGTTTTCTTGTCTGTGCCTCCGTTCGTTCGTTCGTCTGTACGTCCGTTCGTCCCGCTTCAGGTTAAAGTTTTTGGTCGAGGTAGTTTTTGATGAAGTTGAAGTCCAATCAATTTGAAACTTAGTACACATGTTCCCCATGATATGATCTTTCTAATTTTATGCCAAATTATAGTTTTGAACCCAATTACACGGTCCACTGAACATAGAAAATGATAGTGCGAAGTTCAGGTTAAAGTTTTTGGTCAAGGTAGATTTTGATGAAGTTCAAGTTACATCAACTTGAAACTTAGTACACATGTTCCCTATAACATGATTTTTCTAATTTTAATTCCAAATTAAAGTTCTGACCCCAATTTTCACGGTCCACTGAACACAGAAAATGATAGTGCGAGTGGGGCATCCGTGTACTATGGACACAATCTTGTTGTTATGAAATTTGAAACAAAGATTACTCACTTGATTTTCTATGATATGCTAGTGATTATTCTTTACAAAATGTTCTAACCAACCTGCAAATTCCAAAATAACTCGTGCAGAGTCACTTAAGTCCAGCGCACCTTAAAAGGTGTACTTGTATTGGTCCATATTTATTTTTGTTTTTTAACTAATAACTACATTAATAAACTTGTTTTAGGAAATCGATGCTACCACTCCATGCAATTATCCTATATCTACGTGTCATCAAATTGCCAAATATGATAGTACAAGGATAAATAAAGGCTGTGGATTTTTTATAAAATTTCCATTGGTTTAGCATTGAATGAACAGAAGGGTACATAATCCTTAACTTGATAAAGGTAACAAATATAAAACTTCTTCAATTGGCAAAATGCGTGAAATGGTGAAATTTATCAACTCTGGATCTTTGTTTTAGATATTTGTATCAAAAGATATTGGTAATATTTTGGTGGTTGGTGGTCCATGAAAAATCTTTACATATTATTGAACAAAAAACTATAAAGATGAATGGAAAAAACATGAAGATGAAATTTTCATAATTCTATGCAACTCCTTACATGTATTTCAATCAAAGATTGGAATGATTTGAAGAAAACAATGTCATCAGCTTAGAGTGTACTAAAACACACCCGCGTAATCGCGGGAATTGGAGCTTGTAAGATTTTGTGTCTGGAGAATTTCAGTAAAAGTTTTCATATCTGGAGAATTTGGAAATTTATATGACAACCAAATAAATCGTAGAACCAATACTAATCCTGACAAAACGGAAGAAAAGAAGTATATTCCTAATATACTTACCGCGCTAATGGTTGGTACATCAAATCTCTAAGATAAACATGAGATAACAAAGGTCATAGCATTCACCATAGACTAACAAAAGGAAAAAATAAAAAATGAATATGAAGTTGATAAACTATTATTAGTTATACTGCATATCATAACAAATGACCTAACAACAAAAGACCCGCCACCTGTTTAAAGGAAATTCAACTGTTAATTACAGATATCCAGAACAGATGGGAAAAGATGCTCTGCATTGTATCGCTTGCAACACCGCGACTTGATAATGCAGTACATCACACTAATGGGTAAATCATCAATGCAATGCTAAGACAATCATTTGCTCAATCATTACAGGTCCATCTTGTTGATCATAGTAATATGTGCTATGAAGGTATGACCATTGCTGAGTTCCTTGCTGATGATGGAAATCATTTGAATGAAAAATCTACTTCTCAATTGGCTGCAAACATTAAAAGAATGATTCATGCCACTCTTAACATTCCGTTTCCGTATAGAGAGAAATCGGGCAGGAGTAGCTCACACAACAGACAGAAATAGAACATTTTTGCATATTGGGCCTTTTAGATTTCATACAGTATGTACAAAAATAACTAAAGGCAATCAGAGATATTTTGGTGGTCTTGCAATTTAATATATAAAGAAATTTTTTAAAATATGTCAAATTTTACCAAATTCAAATCCTGATTATCAATGGGTTAAATTGGATAAGGCATATTTTTGATTTCAGCAAGATTCATTTGTTTTGTTTATTTCCCACCCGCTGTATCATCATATACCCAAAATTTGCAGACCGATATATTTGATGGTATTGATAGGGATGTTCTCAATTTTAAAAATAATGGGAATATGGGAGAATTCAATGCCCGAGTTGGATCTGAATGTGATTTCATAGTTGATGATAACTATTATGTTACTAATTTTGACACATAGCAATGAGATAGACAAATTTTACTTAGAAATAGTTATGATAGCAAAGTTTATAAACACAAGGGGAAAAGATCTAATTGATTTGTGTATAAGTCATCAATTTAGATTTTTAAATGGTAGAATTATTGGTGATTTGGTAAATATACATGTTACAAACCAGTAGGTGCAAGTGTCGTTGACTATGACGGCGTGCATAAACCCGAGTCCACAAACGTAACGTTTTAAATAACAGAAAACGACGTTATTATACAATTATTGACTTTTGATGAGGTTGATACAATGATTTATCAACCCAAGAGATGTGATATTCACCAAGGCCAACGGCCGAGGTGAATATCACATCTCTTGGGTTGATAAATCATTGTATCGTTGGCCTTGGTGAATATCACATCTCTTGGGTTGATAAATCATTGTATCAACTGATATCAAAAGTCAACAATTGCTTTATTATATGACTCTTTAGTTCTCAGTGTCATTTTAATATTTTTAGAATGTGAAATATATCCTTGGTTAGATGGTATTTTGCCTAGACTGTTTTTATTTTATGCTTTGGATTTGATTTTTAGGCATATTTAATGTCCAATTCATTGTTTGGCAAATTCTCGAACTCTTCAGGTAGATTTTTCTCTCGTAAATAAGATTTAAATGTCCTCACGCTAGAATCTGTTGATCGGCGAGTATTTTTAAAATCCTTTTCTATCAAAATCTTCTTAATTTCCTCATTATTTAACGATGAAAAGCGTTTTTCAGTAGCTACTTCTGCTGCTCCAGCCATACTTTGTTGCCGGAAACATATAACTGTCGTCTGTGAAATCGAAACGATTTTATATCGAGAGCGCTGATTGGTTGATATTTATTCGGTCGTTCAATCAAAAACCATTTTATTTATACATCCCTTAAATAACTAACAAGAATTCCCCGTTTCTATATTTAGGTACACGGACGCTGTTCCAAATCTTATATTAACCTCTCGTGATTTTTGCCGCGGTGAATATAATGTTTTATCAAAGAGGATTTCCTATGCTTTAAGCCAATGAGAAAACAGAAAATTTATAGTCATATAATAATTTCTTATAATTAAAATCGACGTTCCGACATTTAATACATGGTTGATTTTGAAGCATGGATACATGTGTCACAAAGAAGTCAAACTTAACATTAACTCACCGTATTAAATAAAAACATATATTTTAAAGTATTAAAACTTTGTTGTCTCATAAAGAGAAAAAGAAACAAAATGTAATGAATGTGTATAATCACAATAATTTATCGAATATATTTTGTGAAATATTTTATGTTATGAATACTAATATTATGAATAAATAATACCTTGCCAAATAGTGCTTCCCTTAACTATTAGGTAAGCTAACACGAGGGATACTAAGTTAAAGCTGTAAACTTAGTAAATTGTTACAGCAATTATATGCAATAAAGATATTGTTACGTTGGGAAAAAAAAACCAAAAAAAAAAACATATATATTTAAAGTATTAAAACTTTATTGTCTCATAATTGTAACTTTTATTTTAACCATCAAACCAGCGCAGTATAGATCTGTTCATGGAATTGTCAATAATAATTGCTCCATCTTCACTTAGTTCAAGTTCTGAACATACATAATTTACGTCTGTTTGCTTGCTTTGACTAAATAATAAGGGACATTAACATCGTCTGCTTTAACGTCAAAAATTGTGCCTGTTGAAACAAGTTCATAGAGTTGTTCGATTTTATCGGTGATCTCTTCATCTTCCGATTCGTGATCAGCATTTTCTTTAACCATTTTTAAATTTGAAAAGTTCCCAATTTGATTTCTGTTTAAGCACTCATTATATTTTGTGTTTACACAATACTCACTGGTGTAGCATGATAGCTTTCTGATGTCTACTATTGCTGACTTTGTAGAACATACTTGGTGAATTTTTCTGTTTTCTTTCACCGGTTTGAAATATCGATCTTGATTTCTATATATCGAAAGATCCAACGTGAACATTTTGCATCATCAGAAGTGTTGCAAAGTCATATAAATTTCGTGCACTGAGCAACTCACGCTGCCCACGGATGATAAATAAGTCAGCATGCTTTTTGATGTAACCACCGGCTTCATCTTGAGGTCCACGAGCATGTGAAGTTTCAAATAAAATCTTCACAATTTTGTCATATCCTAAATCGGAACATCCATAACTTATATCTCCAATTCAATGACGACTTGTGTACTAGGCATTACACCCGTCAGTAAACTCGTGCACGACAGACACGTCGCATGATATCAATATTTGAAAGTAATCACGAATTAATTTCTAGACCTCATGTGTAATAAAATTAACGGTACCAATTGGCACCAGATGCGCATTTCGACAATACATATCTCTTCAGTGATCCTCGTGGCTAAAATATTTGAAATCCAAATTGTAAAATGATGATCATGCTTCTGGTCCGGACTGATTACAAAATAATTTATGTTATAATGTTTGTGTCATTTTCATTACTATCTATTCCATCATACTCCAAAATTGCGTGTCCATGTAAAATTGTCACATGAATAGAAACTTCTTGTTTTGGGGAATACGAAGACTGGATTTCACTGTTCTGTACATTTATAGTTTTCGGAGAAATCATGGATTGTAAATCAAACTTTTCATTTGCTTTGACTGCCAGTAAGCTCTTAATTGTTGGGATGGAAAATTCTCAAGTAAAATTGAAAATGGAAATGGAAATATTGATATTGTTCTATATATCGAAAGATAAGACGTGACACGGTACTTGTCTATCCCAAATTCATGTATTTGGTTTTGATGTTATATTTTGTATTTTCGTGGTGTTTTGTCTGTTGTTTGGTCCGTTTCTGTGTGTGTTGCGTTTCGGTGTTGTGTCGTTGTTCTCCTCTTATATTTAATGCGTTTCCTCGGTTTTAGTTTGTTACCCCGATATTGTTTTTTTTGTCCATGGAATTATGAGTTTTGAACAGCGGTATACTACTGTTGCCTTTATTTACGTTGGGGAAAAAACATATATATTTAAAGTATTAAAACTATATTGTCTCATAATTTTAACTTTTATGTTTAACCATCAAGACAGCGCAGTTAAGATCTGTGCATGGAATTTTCAATAATAATTGCTCCATCTTCACTAAGTTCAAGTTCTAAACATACATGGTTTACGAAAAGGGCAGGAACTATTGCGGGAATACGTTTGGCGAGTTTTTGTTCAAGTGGGTTGTTGTTTATCATTCCAAAATAATACCCATGTATAACTTTGATCCGGGGAGATACGTTATTCCCCATTTGTCCGTTGACTTTTTACGCAGAACAGTCGTCTGTTTGCTTGCTTTGACTAAATAATAAGGGACATTAACATCGTCTGCTTTAACGTCAAAAATTGTGCCTGTTGAAACAAGTTCATAGAGTTGTTCGATTTCATCGGCGATCTTTTTATCTTCCGATTCCTGATCAGCATTTTCTTTAACCATTTTTAAATTTGAAAAGTTCCCAATTTGATTTATGTTTAAGCACTCATTATATTTCATGTTCACACAATTCTCACAGGTGTAGCATGATATCTTTTTGATGTCTACTATTGCTGATTTTGTAGAACATACTTGGTGAATTTTCCTGTTTTCTTTCACCGGTTTGAAATATCGATCTCGATTTCTATATATCGAAAGATCCAACGTGAACATTTTGCATCCTCAGAAGTTTTGCAAAGATTTTCTGATGCAAAGTCATATAAATTTCGTGCACTTAGCATCACACGCTGCCCACGGATGATAAACAAGTCAGCATGCTTTTTGATGTAACCACCGGCTTCATCTTGTGGTCCACGAGCATGTGAAGTTTCAAATAAAATCCTCACAATTTTGTCATATCCTAAATCGGAACATCCATAACTTATATCTCCAATTCAATGACGACTTGTGTACTAGGCACTACAACAGACACGTCGCATGATATCAATATTTAAAAGTAATCACGAATTAATTTCTAGACCTCAAGTGTAATAAAATTAACGGTACCAATTTTTTGGCACCAGATGCGCATTTCGACAATACATGTCTCTTCAGTGATCCTCGTGGCTATAATATTTGAAATCCAAATTGTAAAATGATGATCATGCTTCTGGTCCGGACTGATTACAAAATAATTTATGTTATAATGTTTTGGTCATTTTCATTACTATCTATTCCATCATACTCCAAAATTGCGTGTCCATGTAAAATTGTCACATGAATAGAAACTTCTTGTTTTGGGGAATACGAAGACTGGATTTCACACTGTTCTGTACATTTATAGTTTTCGGAGAAATCATGGATTGGTAATCAAACTTTTCATTTGCTTTGACTGCCAGTAAGCTCTTTATTGTCGGGATGGAAAATTCTCAAGTAAAATTGAGAATGGAAATGGGGAATGTGTCAAAGAGACAACAACCCGACCAAATAAAAAAACAACAGCAGAAGGTCACCAACAGGTCTTCAATGCAGCGAGAAATTCCCGCACCCGGAGGCGTCCTTCAGTTGCCCCCGAAACAAATATATACTAGTTCAGTGATAATGAACGCCATACTAATTTTCAAATTGTACACAACAAACTAAAATTAAAATAATACAAGACTAACAAAGGCCAGAGGCTCCTGACTTGGGACAGGCGCAAAAATGCGGCCGGGTTAAACATGTTTGTGAGATCTTAACCCTCCCCCTATACCTCTAACCAATGTAGAAAAGTAAACGCATAACAATACGCACATTAAAATTCAGTTCAAGACAAGTCCGAGTCTGATGTCAGAAGATGTAACCAAAGAAAATAAACAAATGACAATAATACATAAATAACAACAGACTACTAGCAGTTAACTGACATGCCAGCTCCAGACTTCAATTAAACTGACTGAAAGATTATGATTTCATCATATGAACATTAGGTACAATCCTTCCCGTTAGGGGTTTAGTATCATACCATCATAACATATATGAAAAGAACATAACCCGTGTCATGCCAACAACTGTTTTTAGAATAAATGTGTTTAGTTCCGACGCAAAGACTTTATCAGTGACTCAATATTAACACCAAAATGTGCAATCGTTAATGACTTGACAACAGTATCGTAAGTATATCCCTTCTTAATAAGTCTATTCAAAGGTTTTGTAATATTCTGAGATGAATACTGACACCTTTGTGCTGTATAAAGAATATTTTCATAAAAAATTGGATGTGAAATACCTGAACGTATAAGAAGTCTGCATGTTGAGCTATATTTACGAATGATGTCTTTATACCGATGATAAAATTTAGTAAATGTTTTGACTAGTTTGTGATATCGAAAACCCTGGTGTAATAATTTTTCAGTAATACATAAATTTCTCTCGTTGAAATCTAAAACATTGTTACATACACGAGCAAATCGTACAAGTTGAGATATATAAACACCGTAAGATGGTGACAAGGGAACGTCACCATCTAAAAACGGATAATTAACGATAAAAAAAGAAAAATCATCCCTTTTATCATAAATTTTAGTAGTCAGCTTTCCGTTAGTGATATAGATATCAAGATCGAGGAAAGGGCAGTGGTCGTTGTTAGTATAAGCTTTATTTAAAGTAAGTTCAGCAGGATAAATTTCATTAATATACATACTGAAGTCGTCATTATTGAGAGCCAAAATATAATCCAAGTACTTGTTTTAAATAATCAAACATGTCACATGCCTTTGACCTTTTCTTTACAAGAACAAGAATTCTAACTACTTTGTCGCCTTTTATTTTTACATTTGATATTCATATCGTTCCTATGAGATCTCGACATCCACTTTTGTCCAATTCCTAAGGTAAAAAGTCAAGTTTGTCAACACCACACTCCGTACATTCACGATTCAAACAACACATTTTATGTTGGTGCGTATTGGCAGATCGGGACAGGATGTTGCATCAACAAGTTTATGTAAAGAACCATACATAGAAAACGAACAATTTTCCAATAACTGTTTTCTTTCGAAATTGCATGCATGACCTAAACAGACTTTTCATCTCAACATGATGCCGACAACAACATGTAAGCTTATCTTTCTGAGTAGCCGGACGAACAAAATAATGCCTACACTCACTTTTCAAAAGCACGCTAAACTATCTTTATTTCAGGATATTCTCTTATGAAATCTAGATAAAATTTCCGTTTGTGTATTTCCAGTATACAGCAATGGTGGGATGAATAAATTTTTGGACCTAGACGGACACGTTTAATATCATTCTTATTGTTCGTAGGTCTACTGTTGCTTTCTTTCAACCAAAAATCGTGCATAATAGATTTAATTATTATAACCTTGCTTGTAATGTGGATTTAAATGGCTAGCATTCATCATTTTATCAGATAAAAAACTTCATTTTTAAAAGACATTTGAAATCAGGTTGCATAAAACTACTTTAAAAGGCGCATTATACAGTTGCCGTCAACATTGTGCACGTCGTCTATGCAATCATGTTTGAGACGGCTCTAAACCAGGTATTATAGTTAATTACTTTATACCTACATTACCAGATTGTCATTAAAAAAATGAATCGAAAATATCAGCTCATTTTACAACAACTCATGCAGAGGTAATTGATACTATTTTGCCTTTATCATGTGACTATGTATGATCAGATGATTCTTCAGACAAATTTCAAGATGTGTTGTCTTCTATTGATATCTTAAAGTTGATTTTTTTCTTTGAAAAAAAGTACTATTCAAAATTCACCAGACTCTGTCAGTGCTGCCGCAATTAAATTATCTAACATCTTCATTAATACTGCAGGTAGATTTCTTCGAAACCCTAGACCTAAAAAAAAAGATAACAAAAAACATTTGCCACAAAATAACTGGTTAAAAAATGATCTAAAAAAATAAAAATTAATCTTTTTAATTTTAGTAAAGTGTATTTCAAATTTCTAACAGATCAATATGTACGAAATCGCTTTTAAAAATAAACCGTGAATATACAAGAGCACGAAAAATTAAAAAGAAAGAATTTTAAAAATCTACATGCACTTAAATGTTAGAAGGGTTACATGACAATAACCCAAAATTGTATTGGAAGCTAATAAACGATCTTCAAAATAAAAGTTTATTTAATATAGAGAATAACATAACTCCGACTCAATGGATAAAGCATTTTCAGGACTTGAACTCTTACAGTTTAGAATTTACAGGATCGTTTAAAAGAACTTGATAAAAAGCTAGAAGATGCTGAAAAAAATAAATGTTTCAATGATCTGGATTTTCCATAAAAAGTAAAATCACAAAAATACTGAACTTAGAGGAAAATCAATTCGGAAAATCCATAATCACATGGCTAAATCAAATAACAAAAACGCATCACAAACGAATGGACAAGAACTGCCATATTCCTGACTTGGTACAGGTATTTTCAAATGATTTTAAAACAGAAAATACAAGGCGTTAAACTTGGTAAAATTAGTTATGGTCGATTCAATTAGAAATTGTGTTGGGGTAATTTGGTAAGGTAAATTTAAAAAATGCATATAGTTAGGTAAGAACTACATGCTTCCTGTACCTGCCTATTATTTAATAAAGTTTTGTTTACAGGAATTGTTATTAAGGTGGTATGGGAGTCTAAAATAAAAATGATAGAATTTGTTCATACTTTGTCAAAATGTAGTATCTATTGATACATGATCAAAAATATTATAATAATGATAGGTCACCGTGCATTTTCTCAAGCTACAGGTTGTGACAAAATGACAAATTTTGTATGGATTATACAGGAAAAAACACCATTTTGTGAATAAAAACAACAAAATTGTAAAATAAATTAGGAAAAGATTGCTTTCAGACAATGGTTTGAGAATATCAAAAGAAAAGATAGGGTCACCGTACGTTTTTTCCGGCTAAAAGACAAAATAGGAAAATTTCATGTAGAGTCCTTCAGAAAATGCACTGTTATAGAGTTACCTCCCCTTAAAATGCCAATTTGAAAAATATTCAAAAACAACCAAAATTAATATACACTTGTAAAAATATTAATATTTCTAAGTTATATTCTTATAAATTGGTTCTTTTAAATGAAAATTCACATTAAATTCTGCATTCCTGCATCAAATTTTGATAACTTGATAGAAAATATGGACCTTAGATTCTCTTTTTTTACAATCCAAGATGGCGAAAGACACCCATACCACCTTAAGTTTAAAAGTTTGATTACATTTACTATTTGTATAACGTACAGTGTTAATGCAGTCAATGCCAGTAAAGGTATACTTTATATCCCTTAAGTAACAGGCCACAGAAAGCTAACAGTCCAACTACTAATTTAATTGTGTTAGTACTGTAGCGCGCAAGAGCTATATGGCAAATAAGGTTGTCAGCAAACTACCAAACAATGAACGTACACAAGACCTTGCCCCAAGACTAAATCTTAAAATCAGAACCAACTGAGGTGACACAATAAACCAGATATAATGACTGGAAAAGCAAACTCTATGTCTCGCTAGATTTGTTAAAATCTAAAGTAAAGGGAAATACGTTTTCAAGTTCAATACTTTATTATTGGCATGATGTTATGGTCACTTTCAATATATATAATGGACTATTAAGGACTACAGTTAACCAATAAAAATATGAATAACAATAGTGTGTTTATTACTTGACTAGGGTTTTCTTCAGATACACTGACACTGGTATATAACAATGAGACCAGTAGCAAATATTACATATAACAAAGAGACAAGTGTACTAGAGACTTTACTAGTAGCGTATGTCTTATATTAAACAAGGTATATCTGAGGTATATATATATCACTTAAAGGTTTAACTGAGTACCTAACTTCTGAGTTTAATTTGGTAACTTTACATAAACAATAAGAATATTCAACAGTTTAATACACAAGAAAGTGTGCTAGCTGACCCTGTGCTAGAGCGTTATCAAGTGTACAAAATTTAGAGGCAAGTGTGCTAGCTGACCCTGTGCTAGAGCGTATGCCTAAGTTCTAAAAGGTTTTGTGTTTAATATGCTTTAAATATTTATGTTTAATACACCAGAAAGTGTGCTAGCTGACCCTGTGCTAGAGCGTTATCAGGTGTATAAAATTTAGAAAGGCAAGTGTGCTAGCTGACCCTGTGCTAGAGCGTATGCCTTAGATCTAAAGGTTTTTAAGTATTTACTTGTAAATGAATGTACAAATAGATTTATGAAGAGAAAATCAGTTAATCTCAGTTTATACAAATTTAAGCTATTATGACAATTGTGCTAGAGACTTTACTAGCAGCATATGCCATATAATTTATCTCAAAGTTTACTCAAAATAGTGTTTATCTGTAACTTGGTTTTCTTATTTACTTCAAGAGAATTGCTAGAGACTTTACTAGCAGTGTAGTCCTGAGACCCTTATCCTTATGTTAATTACTTTTACAGGACAAATATACTAGAGACTTTACTAGTAGTGTATGTCTTTTGACTAATCTCCCTATTTATACAGTAACTGTTATTTAAACAGGACAAATGTACTAGAAACTTTACTAGTAGCGTAAGCCCTTTATCCTTATTCCAATTATTTTAATCAAGACAAAATACTAGAGACTTTACTAGTAGAGTATGTCTTTTAACTAATCTCCCTGTTTATAGTTATTTAAACAAAACAAGTGTACTAGAGACTTTACTAGTAGCGGATGTTTTGTGTCCCTATTGCCTTATCTAATTTTTATTTAATTTGCGTAAATGTAGACAAATGTACTAGAGACTTTACTAGTAGCGTATGTCTTGTAAAATAGAGGACAATAAAAGTGTAACAAAGAACTCTCAGATATACCTTTAAAATCCTATAACACAGTCTATAATTTAACTAGAAAACATCTTCTCCCTGTATCATGTCACCTTTGAAAAGCTTTCCACATTTTCCAAAATTTATTACATCCAAATATTTATCTTGCAAATATCAAAAATTTATATTTATTGTCACCAAAATATTTCTTCAGCAAATTATGACTAGTGTTTAGTCATAAATAAATTAAAGCAGAGACGTTTTCAAAAGTAAAGGTACGTATCTATAAGAAACTCATGAGTTAAGTAATAATTTCTTTACTTTACTATAATAATTTAACAGTAAAAATAATTTCTAAAATTTCTTTTCTAATAATGTATCACCATTTATCTAGGTACATCCACAACCATTATCCAATACAATATTAACTATTTCATATTACTTTACTTAAATACATACAATTTTAAAATACACAACAATAAATGATCGACCCTTTACCATGCTATAAGTAACACATAGCTAAATCTAAAATTATATTTTTCAGAATGACAGGAAATGCTATTGATCTAATGAATTTAAAAGAAAATGATTGAACAGAAAGGTATGTTTTATTTTTAAAAGTGTAACAATTTGAATTAAACAATTATAAACTTGATTTCTGAAAAATTTTCAATACTTATAAAATCTATTGAATAAAACCATTATTTAGCTGGATAACATTTAAGAAAAATTTACTTTACTCTCCCTTATATAATTTCAAATTAGTTTCATGATTTTCCACCATTTTACCCTAAATATTTACCCAAAATTAATAATACCCTAAATATAACAAGTTTATCTTCTTCTTTTTGCAGGTGGAAGTGGATGGCCAAATCTCTGTCTGCTGGGTGTCGGCGTCCGGCGCCTTTGCTGAATTCTGGATCTGTTTACGATGGTAGTTGTGTTCGGTCGATCGTTCTATAATCTCCTGATTTCATCCCCTTGCTCCCTCACCACTGATCTCAAACCCTGTACCTGTGACATCAGACTTTCAATAACCGTGCCCAACTGGCCAATACTTTCTCTGGTCTTTGAATGCTCTGCCGCAGTGTTCTCTAGTAAAGTGGATATTGACTGTGTCACCTCTACCAGAGCAGAGCAATCAGATGAAGATGATGACGAAGAGGAAGATGAGGATGAATGAAGTTCTGGACCTTGGCTAAGAGGAACACCATTCCATTCCGTGGCTGGATGGTTTGTTGAGGGTTATACAGGTGGGTTGCTATCACCTAACAGCTGGGGCAACAAATTTTCCTCTTCCCCTATTTCTCTGTCTCTCATAATGATGTTCCTCACTGGAGAGGCCAGTTCTGGTGTGGATACCAATGGCGATTCTGGTAAATCAAAAAAATCTATGGTGTTTGTGTATTGGAGGTCAACCACAAGGGCAGCCTGGTTCTCCTGTATTATTTCCTGAACAATGTTGGTTTCTGTTGGCAAGGGTGGTGAAGCTTGGATGGAGGGTGATGACCAGTGTCCTGGGTTGAAGTCGAAAGGAGGTGGAGGTAGAGATGAGGAAATATCAGATGGAGAAGTGTAATTTACAAACTGGACTGGTTCTGGTTCTGGTGGTGGCATAAAAGATGGTATGTAAACAGTGGCCCTTCCTACTGGCCGTTCTGGGATCACACATGTTGGTACAGTGGGAGGCGATACTCCACCAGTACTGCTTCCTGAACTCAATTCTACTGGGTCTATTGTAGTGCCCAAACCGGGTCTCTGCCTAGGCAACAGTTTAAAATCTCTTCCTGCCTGCGGGAAGTAAGGTGAATCTGAGATAAGAAAGTAGTCCTTGTCTGGCAAGGCTGAAAAGCTATCCTTCAATGTCTGATGAGGCCTATGAAAGTTCACATGCTGTTTCAGAGTATCCATGTTGGTGCATCTTAACTGGCAAAGTGTGCAGAAGTAAGGTGTTCTTGAAACTGACACATGGTTCACCAAAATGTGTGTTACAACTCTATGCTTCTGGCCCATATAAGCAGGAGAATCAGTACAGAGAAGACAGATGGTTGCCCTTCTCTTGGCCTTGGCGGCATCATACTGGAAACTCATCTAAAAAGAGTATAGGACCTTTAAAACTCTTGTCCAGTTTAATAGGTCTGGTCCCAGAAATAACCTGGCAGTGTATCTGAAGTTTATTTTAGCTTTATACAGGGGAGATAATTATACCCTTAAGCCAAAAGAAGGTACGTTTATATTACATACTTATTAAACGGTATATAAAAATTTCATACACCAAGTTTATATTATTTAAAATAAAATTAATTACTTTACAATTTTTATATTGCTAAGCAAAATATAAATTTGATCCCTAACTTGTCAAGTTAGATTTCTTTGGAAGAATTCATAAAAATCATGAATTCAAATTTATTTCAAATTTGATATCTCTACTGATATTTACAAAAAAAAATATTTTTATACTTTCAGTTCATCACTCAGGTATAGTACAGACAAAGGATAATGGAGTTTAACCGGCCATTAACAACAGTTCAGAAATTTGTTTTTCAACTATTTTCATCCACTTGGGTATGTTTTCACCAATGTAAGGTTTCAACTTGTTATGATTAATAACTTTTCTGGTTCCCTTAGCATCTAGTTGTATTTAAAAATTAATTTCATTCAACTTTTTGGTAACAAGGCAAGGTCCCAAGTATAAGGGTTGCAGTTTTGGACTTATGCCTTCCTTCCTTGTCTCGTTTAAGTACCAAACTTTATCAAGAATATTATAAATGACAAAGTTTACTTTCTGGTCATAGTAATCTTTACTCCTTTTAGCATTTTCTGATAAATGTTTTCTAGCAACACTATGAGCCTTTTGCAACCTCTCTCTTAATTCACAGACAAAATCGCCTGGATTGACTTGGACTTCACCTTGAACCAAAACTTTAGCTTGTGTCACCTCAACTGGAAACCTGATTTCCCTTCCTAACATCAACAAATTAGGAGTAAGACTTGTGGATTCATTCGGAGTAGACCGGTAAGCACTTGCAAGACAACCGAGATTTAAATCCCAGTCTGTCTGTTCACCTTGTAAATAAGATTTAATCATAGACAGTAAACTGCGATTAAATCGCTCTGTTTGACCATTACCCTTTGGATTTCTTACACTGGTTCTTGTTTTTCTAATGTCTAACATAGAACACAGCTCTTGAAAAATATCACTTTCATAGTTGCGACCTTGATCAGAGTGTAAGGCAAATGGACAACCATAACGACATATAACATCATTTAAAATCAAGTAGGCACAGGTAACAGCAGTGGAGTCCGGTACAGGAAAAACCTCGACCCACTTTGTAAAATGGTCTGTTACCGTTAAAACATATTTATTATGTCTTGGTGTGACAGGAAGAGGGCCTAAAATATCAGTAGCCAATCTATCCCATGATACTTCCTAAAGGGGCCCTGTATCCTTTTACTGGAGGTTTATTTGCCTGGCAAATATCACACTTTGCTAACCATATGGTGATGTCCTCTCTCATCTCATACCAATAAAATCTCTGGGAAAGCTTTGCCTTTGTCTTTTTCCTTCCCAAATGCCCAGATGTAATGGAATTATGCATTTGAGCAAAAATTTCAGGTTTCAATTTCTGTGGGGTTAAAAACTGTATTTGGTCAACAGTTTCATCTCGCTTAGATAATTCTTTAAAGAGTAAATTCTCTTTAAAAAATAAGGATTCCCAAAGGTGCCAATAATGTCGGGTAGCTGGACTCAAACTTTCCACATCTCTCCATGGAGGTCTCTTCCCATCTGTTTTCCATTTAAAAATATGGCCAATGGCTTCATCTTCCTCTTGTAATTTCTTTAGCTCTGGTATAGTATGTCCTGCTTTCCAAATGGTCCAAGTATAAGCTTCCTCTGTCTGTTTCCTTGTCTTTACTACATTAAGACTTTTAAAAACTTTCTTTTCTTCTATAAAAAGGGGGGGGGGGGAAATCATGGAAGTCACCATGTCACGAGCTCTTCTTGTGCATTTAGCACAAGGACCACATTTCAAATATTCCATATGGTCTGTTTGGGGACAATCACACTCACGGGGGTTTATGCATCGTGACATAGCATCTGCATTTCCATGTTTGGGGCCTGGTCTATATTCTACAGTAAAATCAAAAGCGGATAGTATTTCAATCCACCGGGCAATCCTGCCCTTAGGCTCTTTAAGGCTAAATAACCATATCAAGGCCTGGTGGTCAGTCCTGACCATAAAACTTCTACCCAATAAATACTGCCTATAATATTCTATAAAATACCGGACTGCCAGCAATTCTTTGTCTGTAATGCAATAATTGCACTCAGCTTTATTTAAGGTACGACTGCCATAAGCGATCACTCTGGGTCTTCCATCTTGAATTTGACTCAAAACTGCTCCAATGGCAAAATCACTTGCATCCGTATCTAATATAAAATCTCCCTTGTCTAAAGGATATCCCATTATTTCTGGACTCATAAATACTTCTTTAAGTTGTTCAAAAGATATGTGGCACTCATTCGACCAGATAAATGCATTTGACTTCTTAGTGAGCTCTGTTAAAGGCTTCACAAGAGAAGAAAAATCTTTAATAAAACGACGATAATAGCTACCCATCCCAATTAATTGACGGACTTCAGTTACATTTGTTGGCACTGACCAAGCTAAAATTTTGGCAATGTTATCTGGATTTGGTTGAACCCCTTTTCCTGATACAACATGACCAAGAAATGCAACTTCTGACTTTAACATAGTGCATTTTTCTGGTTTCAGCTTTAACCCTGCCTCCAAAATTCTTAGGAGCACCTCTTCTAGTCTTTCAATATACTGGTCAAAACTAGGGGAGAAGACTATGATGTCGTCCAGATAAATTAGGCAAGTTTGCCACTGTAAACCGTTTAAAACTAATTCCATTAGTCTTTGACAGGTGGACGGCCCATTACAAAGACCAAAGGGGAGAGTTTTGTATTCAAATAGACCATACTTAGTCACGAATGCAGTCTTAGGGATGTCTTCTTTCTTTACGGGGATCTGATTGAAACCACTGATCAAATCGAAAGTACTGAAAATGGTGGAACCACTCAAAGTATCGAGGAAGTCTTGTATGCGTGGAATAGGAAAACTATCGAGCCGACTTAGCTTGTTTAGCCTGCGGAAATCGCAGCATGGTCTCAGCTTACCAGACTTCTTCACAACCAAAACCAGTGGAGATGCCCATGGACTGTGCGATTTCTGGATAATCCCTTGTTGTAAAATCTGGTAACAACTTCTTTTCCTCATTAGCGTAGGCCAAAGGTACTCTTCTTGGTGGCTGCTTTACTGGTCTGGCATCCCCTGTCTCTATACAGTGTTCTGTTAAATTAGTTAAACCAAGGTCCATGTCATTTTTAGAAAAAGCATTTGAAAATTTATTTAATAAATTACAAATAATATCACATTCTTCTGCTGAACGTTCTTTAGTAGATTCTAAAAATAAATCCTGTAAGTGATCAGGAACAATACCACTTTTCCCACCATCTGCAGTCTCTTTCTTTGAAATGTTCCTAATAATTCCAGTGTTGGTTTCCCACTGAACTGGTTTATGGTCACCTAATTTAATACGTCTAACTACTGAAAAATTACTGACTTCAGCTTTATCTTCGCATGAAACTAAAATTTCTGGTTCCTTTATCAAGCTTTCAGCTTCTCCAATAACTGTATCTTGATATAAAGTAAACTCTGTATCAAAAGGGTTTAATATTCTAACTAAACTGGTTACATCTTTTTCAATGTTAACTATAGTAGGGGCCATAACAACGGGGTATCTCTGTAATATATCTTCAGTGGGGTCTAAAACAAAATCAAAGGATCCTAAAATTTGGTCATCTTCATATCTATCTATAAAAACATCTATAAGCATTTCACTTCTGGGCGGTATAGAAAAATTATCAGCTACTCTAATTTTTCTTACTCTGTCAAGTAAGCCAATTTGTTGACAGGGAATGGAAGTATCACCTAGCAGCATAATCCCCTCGCTTAATCTTAAATTAGCTGGTCCACAATCTGCCTTCATAAGTACATCAAGACCCAACAAGGCTTCGTCCTCAATCTCTGCAACTACAACATCAATCTCAAAAGGTAAATCTCCTAATTTGATGTCAAAAATGGCTTTCCCTAACTTATGTAGTGGTTTGCCATTGGCACTAGCCAGCATATTTGACTTCTTTAAGAGGGGTCTTTTGGCAAATGGTATTTGTTGAAAAGCCCTTCTCGATAACACTGTTCGAGAGGCCCCTGTATCAACTGTAAAATTCACTTCAGTGCCTTGCACATGACCCTCAATATAAACTCCTTCGCTGCGGAGTACTTGACGTCCAATAAATTGTGGACTAATCAAGTTTTGTTCACTGCTGTCGTCACAGCTTGAACATAAATTTTCATTCTCACCCTGTGAGAAATCAATAACCTCATTAAAACTACTTTTATTTCTACTCAAAACCTCTACTGAACTACTGCTGCTATGTGACACTTCTTTATTCTCCTCTCTCAAAATTTGACCTTTCTCCTGAAAACCCTGGGTCAGCTCCTGGTCATTGGAGTTGACCCTCTCTAGTTTAAAGCTATTTCAGGGAAAGACTCAGTTTTCCCTGACCTAAAATCTAGAGTTGGTGGAGTAGCCTCCCTCGTTCTTCCTTCATTCCATGGTTGGCTTCTTTTAAAGTCGGGTTGTCTTTTTGGGTTACTAAAGCAGTTCCTGGCAAAATGTCCTGGCTGGCCACAATAATAACAAGCAAAATTTGTCTTTGTATCTTGACTACCATACCCCTGTTGACTTGGTGGATTTGCAGTATTTATGTTTTCTCTTCTATTGTAACGGTGAGAATGTGGTACATAATTTGGTGTGGAGCTAAAATGGGAGTTCCCCTGGTACCCATTTGGTTTCTGTATGTTTTCATCTCTCCTTTGCTCTTTGTTTACTCTCTTTATGATATCTTTAATTTGTTCAATATCTACAGTGGTGAATCCTGGTTTAGGAGGGTTAGGTTGGTCACTGTCTTCACTAAGTGATTGGTCATCTTGTTTCTTTCCTTTGTTTTTGCCCTTTTTACTGTAAGTTTTCTGTTTTCCCTTAACCTGCCTAACTTGCTTCTTAAATTTGCTTACTGTATGGTCTTCTTGTGGACTTATAGCTTCAGTAAAAGTGATAACTTCTTGCACTGCTTCTTCAATGGTGTTTGGTTCTTTATATAGCTCCACATGGACCCTACTGTCATGGTCAGAAAGTCCCGTCAGAAATCTTTGTAACAGGTCCTCTTGCCTAATTTTCATATCTCTGTTTTTGTAAGCTTTGTCATAAATCCGTTTCAGCTCTGCTGCATAAGCCTCTGGTTTCTCGTCAGATTTCTGGTTTCGTCTATTAAACAATGTTTTGTAGTTTTTCTTGGTCTCGAAAGTTCCAAATCTGTTGTGCATCACTTTGGTTAATCTAGTATAGCTTGATAATGTTCTTTGGGCAAGTTGATCAAAGGCAAAGTCACCTGCTTCTCCTTGTAGACGAGGAAGTAGCTCTGCTAATTTGGTGTTGTCGTCCCAATGACTCAGTTTAGAAACAGCTTCAAATCTATTGTAGTACACCTCCCATTTTTCTTTGCCTGTATAAGCAGGTAACTTAACATTACTAGACATAGCAGGTTTTCTTTTGGGTTCTGTTATGTAACATGTGTCTATACTGCCTTCTATAGAATCTTCATAGCTGCTTTCATCTGAACTATCATCACTGTCTGACTGGATGGCAAAGTTGGACATCACAGGATGTAATCTGCATGGGTCACTTTTGGACTTTGTTGGTCTTTTCTTTGCTTTTCTAGTCTCCCCCTTTTCAGTTAACTTGGTATCACCGTGGAAACCCTTGAATGCTGATTGGATTGCTGTCACCAATTGACCGGTCATTTCTTGAAATGCCCCTTTAATTATACCATAAACACCAGCTGTGTCACCATGACTTTGCATTTCAGGTTCTTCTCTCTCACTCTCTGTGTGGACTTCTCTCTTCCTGGACAGTCTCAAACTTCTTCTTGGTCTGATATCTGAACTAATTGGTAAAGAGCTAGTGCTGGGCAAGTTTATCACGCTTACTTTTGGTATTACTGTAACATCTCTGTCGTCAGTTTCTGGCTCTGAAAAGTCTGTGTACATATTACAATCTGTGTCAGTCTCGATGGCATCCTTTTTACCATAATTAAAAGATATTCGTATCACTGGATCCGCAAATGAAAAGCAGATCCCACCGAGGATGCCAAAAATGTAGCGCGCAAGAGCTATATGGCAAATAAGGTTGTCAGCAAACTACCAAACAATGAACGTACACAAGACCTTGCCCCAAGACTAAATCTTAAAATCAGAACCAACTGAGGTGACACAATAAACCAGATATAATGACTGGAAAAGCAAACTCTATGTCTCGCTAGATTTGTTAAAATCTAAAGTAAAGGGAAATACGTTTTCAAGTTCAATACTTTATTATTGGCATGATGTTATGGTCACTTTCAATATATATAATGGACTATTAAGGACTACAGTTAACCAATAAAAATATGAATAACAATAGTGTGTTTATTATTTGACTAGGGTTTTCTTCAGATACACTGACACTGGTATATAACAATGAGACCAGTAGCAAATATTACATATAACAAAGAGACAAGGGTACTAGAGACTTTACTAGTAGCGTATGTCTAATATTAAACAAGGTATATCTGAGGTATATATATATCACTTAAAGGTTTAACTGAGTACCTAACTTCTGAGTTTAATTTGGTAACTTTACATAAACAATAAGAATATTCAACAGTTTAATACACAAGAAAGTGTGCTAGCTGACCCTGTGCTAGAGCGTTATCAAGTGTACAAAATTTAGAGGCAAGTGTGCTAGCTGACCCTGTGCTAGAGCGTATGTCTAAGTTCTAAAAGGTTTTGTGTTTAATATGCTTTAAATATTTATGTTTAATACACCAGAAAGTGTGCTAGCTGACCCTGTGCTAGAGCGTTATCAGGTGTATAAAATTTAGAAAGGCAAGTGTGCTAGCTGACCCTGTGCTAGAGCGTATGCCTTAGATCTAAAGGTTTTCAAGTATTTACTTGTAAATGAATGTACAAATAGATTTATGAAGAGAAAATCAGTTAATCTCAGTTTATACAAATTTAAGCTATTATGACAATTGTGCTAGAGACTTTACTAGCAGCATATGCCATATAATTTATCTCAAAGTTTACTCAAAATAGTGTTTATCTGTAACTTGGTTTTCTTATTTACTTCAAGAGAATTGCTAGAGACTTTACTAGCAGTGTAGTCCTGAGACCCTTATCCTTATCTTAATTACTTTTACAGGACAAATATACTAGAGACTTTACTAGTAGTGTATGTCTTTTGACTAATCTCCCTATTTATACAGTACCTGTTATTTAAACAGGACAAATGTACTAGAAACTTTACTAGTAGCGTAAGCCCTTTATCCTTATTCCAATTATTTTAATCAAGACAAAATACTAGAGACTTTACTAGTAGAGTATGTCTTTTAACTAATCTCCCTGTTTATAGTTATTTAAACAAAACAAGTGTACTAGAGACTTTACTAGTAGCGGATGTTTTGTGTCCCTATTGCCTTATCTAATTTTTATTTAATTTGCGTAAATGTAGACAAATGTACTAGAGACTTTACTAGTAGCGTATGTCTTGTAAAATAGAGGACAATAAAAGTGTAACAAAGAACTCTCAGATATACCTTTAAAATCCTATAACACAGTCTATAATTTAAACGCAAAAATAGTTTGATTGGCTTTGGACTCTTAAATAGAAAAATCTAACTTTCCGGTAAAATGTACTTAAACAAAACTTTACAATTCCAAAACAATGAAATTTTGAACCTTAAATTCGTAAAACAGCCTTTAAAAGTTACTTTTGAAATGAAAATAAACTTCTAGAAATTATCATTAAAATCTCTGTAAAATTACATTTTTTTCCAATAAGAAAATTTAGTTAAATAAATAAGTTTCTAAACGTAAAAATTGGCCTTACTTTCTAATAAAATTTTGGCAGCGGTTCAATCCCTAATAAAATGGCGTGAAAGTGACGTCAGTGCAGCGTTTTCGAAAGGTTATATAATACCCGTCACTGCACGACAGTGCAAATGTACCGCACAGGGGCATGCACGATACCCTTAAGTGCCCCATCTTGCACGGTGCACAGTAACCAATAGCCAATCAAAAAGCTCCATTCTTTAACAAGTTGAATCGACAAAGAATACAAAGTTATCAAAATATAAACTTTTACATTTTCTAACATTAATCGTAAAATAAAACATTTCTATAACAATTTCTACAAAAATTAAGGTAAAATACTTTATTCTTTTAATCAACCAATGAAATCGCTAGCCGTTCATCTGAAGTAATGGCGGATAGCGATACATGTTGTCTGTAACAGAAACGAAGATCGACAAGTTTAAGCAAAATGCATAACCTTCAGTGGGGAAAAGTAAATTCTCAAACTCAATTCGACTTTAGAAAAGAGTGTATATAAGTAAGTTTGGCTGTCATTGTCCAAAATTGACAGAAAGTATGTCTAAAGTGGGGTAGATCCCGAAAAAGTTACAGATGAAAAAGTACGGGAACTTTTTTCAAAACAACAACAAGTCTCAAAATCTAAATATCACAACATTTCTCATTTTCTACCCATTTGTTGGTACAAGTCAATACACAACACAATTATTAAAGCATTTACCATGACTAGGTAAACATAAAAATATATGGAAAGTCATTTTAACAAAAATCTTGATGTTTACAATTTAGGCAAAAATGAAAACATTCCTGACTTGGATTATTTTATGAAAATATCTCTTCAATGAACAATAAACAAACAGTTTAGTTATATTATCATAGGAACTTAGCACTCATATAGAATGAATAACATTATCAACAATTCAAAACATATATCTTATCTATAACAAGGAAATAACATATTTACAGCATAATATAAAAATGAAAAATATATGCCCTGGGGGTTACTTGTCACAGTACATTAAAATTAACGGTACCATTTTTTCTTGCACCAGATGTGCATTTCGACAATACATGTCTCTTCATTGATGCTCGTGGCCAAAATATTTGAAATCCGAAGTTTATATATGTTACAGGCATTTTCTAAATTTAGGCATTTTGTAAAATAACTGAAAATTTTAGGCATTTTCTCAAATGCCTGCATGATTTAGGCATTTTGCAAATTGGCTATTTTTTTCAGGCATTTTATAAAATGCCTGAACAAATTGTAAGGCATTTTACAAAATGCCTTAAAGACTAAAACTGCATAAATAGAATGTACTAAAAATTTAATGACTGGAAATATAAAATAGATACTTTTATTCTATCATTTGATATAGCATGCCATTTAAACAGTTACATATTTATGATTGTAATTGAATCATTTACATTAACACTGAAGATGACAATTATTTGTTGTTACGTGTAATGTTTGGATGAAAACACTGTTTTTCCAAAGACAACGTTTAATGTTACATTTAGTCTTACCACTAGAACTACAGACACATTTTGCGTATTTTCTTATTACCGTTTGTTATGAAAACTTTTAAATACGTTATAGCTCAGCAGAAGTAATGCACCTACCTTATAATAATCATAAGAATATCCTTTTATAACAATCTTAATTTAGTTCAAAATAGTTTCATATTTTTTCTGTTCCATATAACACTATTCTGATTAGAATCAACATTTTTAATTAATTGGTTTGTCAATCTTTGTTTGAAAATCTTTGTTCTGGTGTAAGAAAGACATACCCTTCTGCCATAACGAAAAGAAGATTATTAATGTAATACAGAGTGAGTACTAACTTAAAGTTGTTGCTCTATGGAGTTTCTAATTATAGACATTAAAACTAGTAAAACATAAAAACTTGACCTTCAGGCTTCATTTTTAAAGAATAATATTAAATTAATTTTACACAACCTTTTTTTATAGCTTTACAATATATTTTTATCATCTATTTCATGCATTTCATATTTACACAATTTGCCTGAAACAGACCAGGCAATTTGTGAAATTTTCATTAAAAAATTCAGGCATTTTACAAAATGACTAGATTTTTTAGGCATTTTACAAAATGCCTGCCAACTTTAGGCATTTTAGAAAATGCCTAAAAATTCAGTCATTTTACAAAATGCCTAAATTTGAAAAATGCCTGTAACATATTATATAAGATGAAGAGATATAATCCATAAGGTCCAAAAAGTATAGCCAAATCCGTGAAAGGAATCAGAGCTTTGCATGAGGGAGATACATTCCTTAATTAATAATAATTTCTAATATCTTGTAACAGCAAATTTTAATAACCCAAAAAATCCGTATTTTCAATTCTGTCCAACATCTACAGTATCAGCATAAATACTGCAGCTACGCTCAGCATGAATATCAAACGCGACACAATAACCAGATATCGCTTCACAACATTATTACAACTTTATACCAAACTTGTTGGGTTTCATAGGATTATATACCCTGAGTTTTACCCTCCCTTTAAAGGGACATGTTCCTTCATCGAAACTAAGATTCTCTTCTGGTGTATAAACACTAAATGTCTCTCTCATCATAGTAATGAATGGCCTCACTTTGTAAAGACGGTCTGTATCATCAAGATAATAGTCATTTAAATGTAAGTTGGCAAGAATATTCATAAACCTATCTTTTGCCATCATTTTACTGAAAAATGCAGTGTTAATAACATCATCTGTAGACCAGAAAGGCATCTAGGTCACCTTTTCTAGTTAATCCCATTGAAATGATCAAAGAGACAAACACTTTCCTTTGTCTAAGGAAGTTGGTCGCCATTTTGTGATACGAAAATTTGGTTTTAGTTCATCATTTTGAAGTCTCCTATCCGCGTTTAAGTTTGTTTGTAAAACTATTGTATCCCACATCTTTCCAAATATTTATGTCTTTATCCTGTTCAAACACTATTTCGCTCAGTATGTCCTTATTTATAATTATTTCTCTACAGATCAACTTCAAATTCACTTTCGTCGTCTGATTCACCAAAATATTCATGTATGAAATCGTCAAGTTCTTCGTCGTCAATGAACGCCGCCACTTTGGCGTCATATTTTTTTCACTTTTTATTTCTCTGCCGGCTGCGATATTTTCCCAAAGAAAGTTCCATTTTTATATTAGCTCAATCGACCTAGACATATGCCCTTTAAGATTGACTAAAATCTAGATGCCTTCCAGGTGATATACATACGATGCCGGCGAAACCGAACAACAACAGAAACGACTTATGCCGCGAATATCAGCCGGGGACGGAGCACCTCATCGCGGCATATGCCGCGAATAGCGCAGAAAGGGTTAAAGATGGGCTTCAAAAATATTGTGAGAGACATATTCTAATAGTGGTGTTAACCAGATGTGGATTCTCAAACATTCGAAAGATCTACTGCTTAATCTTTTCTCACAATGTTTGCAATTGTGCAGCAACATTAAGGCTTTTGGTTATTCTACGCTCAACACTACTTTTCCCCGTTCTAAGTTGAAAGTTCGACTTCACTCTCTCAATTAAAAGATCTTTTTCTATAAAAATGGGAATCGTAGATACAAATGTCTTGTTTTGGGTAACAATAATTCATATTTAGTGAAGAACCACACTGAATCCACCAGATAATAATACAAATGCTTAACTTTTTGATCGACTGGGTACTAATCGTGCACCCCTTCTGGCCGATTTGTTTTTGAACTCTTATGAAGCATAATTCATTCAGAACCTTCTTAAAGACAAAAAGAAAAAGCAACTTAGGAAATTATTTTATTTCACTTTCCGATATATTGATGATATTAATTATTCTATCATTGAATAACCCATATTTCAGCCAATACTTACATGCCATATATCCCAGTGAATTTGAAATTAAGGATACTACTGATACCCATGAAGCCCTCAATAAATTCGATGTATCGATGATAGAAACCAGAGAGGAGCCTTTGTTCAGAAAAATTAATATAGCTGCTGCCAAGAAAATGGCATGTCTGTCCTTCCAGGATTGAATGTGCAACATCATCGGGAACAGATTTTGAAAGCAACCAAACCAACAGGACAGGAAGAATCTATTGCCATCAACAAGGACACTATTGTAAATTTGAAATCAAGAACTTTTGTGAGACAAAGGAGGAAAAATCCTAATGATAGATGTAAAGAGATGGTAGAAAACAACATTGAAATTAATTTGGCTCGTTTAATTTTCAAAAAATTTTGAGAGAGTATTGGCTTTGACCATTTAAAAACAACTAAAAATTTCAAAAAATTTGAACCAACCATTTTATCAGAATAATTACACTGGTTACATAGCAGTTTGACAAACACTAATTTCGATCATTGAGAAACTTAAAATTCCCTTAACAACACAACGTAAATAAAACGTTTAGCTGATTTTACAGAGTTATCTCCCTGTAGTATTAGGTTCCACCTAAAATCATGTCAAGGTTGAGTTATTTCATCATGTCCAGGTTAAATTATTTCATCGTATACAGGTTACTTTTAATTGTATCATGTGCTTCATATTTGCTTAATTCATCACCTATGTTATCATGTTCTTGCTTATAAGTTTTTCCATATATATCATATAAAAATCCATAACTGTTGAGCATTTCTTTTCATTGTTGTTTTCTTCTATTTCATCACTGTTAGCAATTCTATTGTCATAACACTGTTTTATACAATTAGTTAAAGGGGAACTAGCTACGAGATATATAAAAAAAAAACATTTATTCATACAGACAGTATATGCAATTTGGTATACATATTGTTTTATCATGACAAATTACAGATCAAATAATGTTATTAGTCTGATAATTGTATGCAGATAATGGTGTCAAAAACTTTATTTTTGTCATACTGGAAGATATTAATCTTTTAACCTGACTATAGCTTTATCATGTTCAAGATAAAATTTTGTTCCAGTGTGATGATTTTGTGCAGAGTTATGGTCCTTGGACTTTATAAGTTCATTCAAATAATTGTTTTTCAATATTAATAGTTTTTTTTTCATGCTTGAAGATATTCATTTTATAATCAGAAATGTTTTAACATGACATGTAACAAATTTTTCTTCCAGTCTAATGGTTTTGTCCAGATCTCTTGTACTAAGAAAATTCACTCAAATATTCAGTTTTTAATACTTGTTTTCGTCATGAATGAAGATATTGACTTGGTATTTGTTATATAGTCAACACCATGACAAGTTAACATATCAAGATAGCATTTTGTATCAGTAAATTGAATTCTTAACAGGTAAGGATTCGATTCGACAATTGGAATTGATGGCCGTTTACAAAAGACAACTGTATCCTCTAGAAATAAACGAAGTAACACCATCTGATGAATATATGGAAAAACCAAACAACGAAGAAATGACGAGAACATTGCCCTTGCGGAAGGCATCAATTCGTGCAAAGGAAAGAATAAAATCATGGACTCGTTAAAGTTTAATTCAAATTCCTATTTTTTTGTTTTGAATAGACAGTTATTCCTACAAGTGTAAAATTAAATTTCTTTTCTTTATTGATGAACATTTAAAGTATTATTCTATTGTTTTGTACATAAATACACTTTGTGGGCCCCAGTATGTTGAGAATAGTTCGACGTCATAACGTAACGTTTCCCGTATTTACGTTCACATGTTTGTGACGTTGCTTACATCTTATACGGGCTTCACCATTGTTAATATTATACGCAAGTAAACACAACGCAAAGTACATATACGACTTACTTTATTTATTCCACACAGTATTGGCTTGCAATACTCTCAGAATGCTTGCATTTAATTGAGTCCAATGTTCAGCCATGCTTTGAACAAAATGGAATTTTAACTTTTTCTATTAATACTGGAGTCTTATACACATCATAGCACCACATTTGGTAGCTGAGTCATAGTTGATATCTTGAACCAAATCCCTTATATTTTCCTCAGCTAAATGTTCATCACAGCATACTGATATTTAGTTGCAAGTTTCATATTCATGTATGCCATGCTTTGCCTCTAATACAGCAGTTTTTAAATTATAGTCATAATTTGTACTATGAAACATTTTAACATTCGTGTTGATTATATAGTGAGTATTTTTAGTGACTTCAAAATAAATGTTATTTATATGTATATATTTATTTATGGCAACCGTACCATATCATCGCATTATGGGTAAATTATTATATTCTAGTCAAATAGGAGGCAAACAATACATATTCAAATATGACGTTTTTCTTTAGCTTTGGATACAAAGCCATGTTCTAATTCAAATAAAACATGGGCTGCACGTGATTGACATCACAATTGAAATTGCAACGTCAGATGAATTTTGAACAACGCCAGAGATCAAAATGGACATTTTTTATGGTGTTGCTCGCTAGGAAATTAAATAAAAACATTCTAAAAGTAAGTTTAAATGTTTTTGTTCTTTTTTTATTGATTAACTGTTGATTTTTTTATAACGTTTTTGTTCACCAAATCAAAATGGCGACATTTCGAGCGTCACCTATAGGTCCGCTTCGAAGTACAAAAGTTCAAAATATTCCTATTAGAATCGAAATAATTCTATCATGACATGCTCTATGCTCATTTTAGCATGGATAGGCATTATATTTGTAAACATTTAATACCTCGCTTACGCTCGGTATTAAGATATTAACAAATATAATGCCTACCCATGTTAAAATGAGCATAGAGCATGGCATGAAAGAATTATTTCTTAATGCATATGTTCATTTAAGGGTACCACACTCATGACACTGTCCTGACACAACATAGAAAAGAATAAGCAACACAAACCCCACCAATAACTTGGGGTGTTCTCTAGTCACGTGTCACGGTACTTTTTTTATCACAAATTCATGTATTTAGTTTTGATGTTACAGTGGCGGATTCAGAGGGGGGCGTAGAGGGCGTACGCCCCCCCCCCCCCCCCCCCTTTGCGCGGACTTTTTTCTTTTTTTTTGGAAAATCATTAATCAGACTAGACTTCGTGAACTTTGCCATTTCCCGAGTAATTAATTTTTATACGACAATTCTTAACTCTTCAAAGCGACACAGGATTGATCAAGAACGTATTGACTCCTATTTCACTATTCCACCAAACAGAAAGTAATAAAATACTCTATAGACTATTACACTTTCATGGAAAAAAAGTTCCACAATTAAATGTACCTACGAAAACATGTTTAACCCCAAATGCCCCAGCTTGTTTTATAAATAAAAAAGTTGAATAATGATCCCCAGTCACCCCGCCACATTTTTGCGCCTGTTCCAAGTCAGGAGCCTCTGGCCTCTGTTGCTCTTGTATTATTTTATTTTTAGTTTCTTGTGTACAATTTGGTAATTAGCATGGCGTTCAGTATCACTGAAGTAGTATATATTTGTTTAGGGGCCACTGAAGGACGCCTCCGGGTGCGGAAATTTCTCGCTACATTGAAGACCTGACCTTCTACTGTTGTTTTGTCTATGGTCGGGTTGTTGTCTCTTTGACACTTTCCCAATTTTCATTCTCAATTTTAGTATAAGCTCTGGAAAAAATTCAAGTCTCAGGTACGAAACCATTTGATTTGAGGAGGCATTCTGATATATTTGAGAGAGAAAAAATTGACTCTGATTCTTGCCTAAAACAAAAATTCTGGCCGTATCTGGATTGAAAACAATAGTCTTATCCACTTTTTTGCTATTAAAAACGAAAATTTCCAACAAAAATATTTAGCATGAAATGAACATGATCAATAAAAACGGACGTAGTTTTTTTGTGGCCGGGGTTTGCATGTCTTACTGGAATGTCTGTTTCGCCGGTCTTATATATATTGAATACTTTTTCAAGACCAGACTGTAACCTGCCTGCTGGGCGTGACCTTTATGTCTCCATTTGTGGACCGTCATTCTAACTTCGTTGTCATTTCAGACACTTTCGTAATCTTTGGTAGATTTGGAACCCCTCACTTTGTTTCTCTATGTTATGTTGGGTGAAACATATCAAACATTTGGATAAAAATTGCTTGTTTGTCTTTTTTAACTCGTGTCGGTCGTATTGTAACCATGTCTTTTTTTTTACTGACAAACTTACATCAAATATAGCAGTACATAGCTTTGGATTAATACTATAATTTAATGATAGACAATTAATAGGGATAATACAGCATAAAAAATGTCAAATCCTTACACTTTGCGCCAACTATAAAATATACATGCCCCAAGCACTTATTTTATGTTTTAAGCCCAAAAAGGGTACCAAAGAATTTTCGCCTCGCTCCGCTCGGCGACATTTAAAATCTTCGCCCCCCCCTTTTCAAAATCCTGGATCCGCCCCTGACCAGAAGAAACTACATTTACTTCCAAATTTTGTGTGCCAATACTATCAGCCATATATAATAACCAAAGCTCTGGATCTACTATAGCCCATGAACTTGCCGGATCCAGTGTTTTTCGCAACCTAAATTGCTCATCATATAGCTTCCAACCTAAATTATTAGGATTTCTTTTTGCGCCCAAATGTACAACTGACATGTATTTAAGTAATTCTTGTAATCTACCTGAATGCACAGTACAATATATACTAACAAAAATGATAAATGCTGATGTCCATTGGTCAATAGACCCAATTTTGTTTTGCATATTTTCTGTTTGCACAATAAATTCACCTCCTCTAAAAACAAGCTTTTGTGTAGACTGCTGAGTACTGTTAATTAACAAAATGCCTAAATCAATAAATTCACTTTTCATAATTTTTTCTCTGATACTTTGAGAAACATTAAAAGCAATATTTGCATGCATGCTGGGTATCTGAATAGGGTGATCAAAAGTACTAAATGGCATTGTAAAACTTGAGGCACCATTAGTATTACCTAAGGAATGTTCTGTAGGATCTTGACTGGTAACAGTGTTGCACACTCTTTGGTCTGGTAGTGGTACTCTTGAGTATAACAGGGTATTAGCTGTGCTTGTCAAATCGACTTGCCCTGTACTTGCGCTGGTATATATGCCTGCCCCTGTCTGTGAAAACAACATTGGGTATGTACCAGTAGAACTAGTAATGGGTATGAATGGTGTACCAGTATCAACTGTTGGCAACTGTGGTGCAGTTACTGACATAGTGTCAAGTACTCTCTGGTTAGCCCTTTTCCTTGCTGATGCAGCAGCCAGTATTGGCAAATTTTTCCTTTTCCTGGCAGACCGCCTGAGCTGTGCTGACATGACTCCTAAAAGAATAACTAGAATTAAAAAACGCTGTCTGAATATTCGGTTAATCCAGATTGATTATTGCTTGATTAAATGTCCAGTAGAAAATATCACACATGTGTAACTAATATACTTAGCAAAATACTGATGTATCACAAAATGCACACAATAGCTATATTTAATTAAATAGGCTGTGACCGGTTTTTTATTTAAAAGAAGACAGTACGATTAATAAGGTTGTGTGAAATTCAAGTAACTCTGTACTCCATTATCCATCAAGAACACCTATATTCGATAATTATTATGTTGATGTTATTGTTTACATTAAGTACCAATTGACCTCTTGTACACCGGTGAAACTCTTTCATAGAAGGCGAAACAACGGAGACTATAGTCGCCGTCAGCTGAAATTCGTAGCGGTTATCGGTAAAAATAATCTAAACTATCAACCATTCACTCGAAATATAGTTTTTTACAATCCATTCATAAATCGCGAAAAGAAAAACCACTACTGACCTACCTGTTAAGTGATTGCACTGTGATAATCCTGACCTTCACATTTTCCAAGACTATTTTGAATGGTGTAATCCGCCATTGTTTTTTCCGGAAGTGTTTCCGTGGAGTTCAATTTCATAACATTTGCATAAAGGGCGGGAAACCGCATCACATCAATGAAAAGAACATTTCAGGAAACTGCGCAAGTAACGAATTTCACATGTAAACAAATGATCCTCAAAGAAACGAAGATGGCGGAATTACAATGTAAAACATTCTGGAAAATGTGAAGGTCAGGATTATTACAGTGTGATCTCTTAAAAGGTAGGTCAGTAGTGGTTTTTCTTTTTGCGATTTATGAATGGAATGATAAAACCTATATCTCGAGTGAACGCGATTGATAGTTTAGATTATTTTAACCGATAACTGCTACGTATTTTAGCTGACGGCGACTATAGTGTATTTATTATTAAGGTGGATTCTTGTTCCTCGAACAGAAGTTTGCAATAATATGCATACATGTAATGCATACGTTCCCACATCTGAAACCATGTATAAAGTTTGCTTCAGCTTTTAAGTGATAGAACTCAGTACGTTGAACTACATATTTAATAACAATACAAAGCATTCTGGGTACATAAAATATTCCATTAAGTGTGTAAATAAACAATAAATAAATTAAGTATGCGGACCAGGACGCGTCTTATAAATTCAAGTATTGAAACACATTAATGTAGGCGTGTAGCCACGATGATATTCTCCGTTCACATGATAATGGACACAATTAATCAACGAATTGAATATTTGCCATGGCTCTGGTTCGCATACCAACACGAAAGGTTATTTCAAAACTCGCCAGATAAAATGTTTTTTCTAATTCTGGTAGTCCTAAAATGTTACCAAGAAGCATTATTTACCATTTATTTATATTTGAAAATTAGCAACGGCAACGAAAAATCATTGAAAGAAAATTCAATAAACCATGTGCTCGCCATGTGCTTCTGTATGTCAGTTACATGTATCCTTGTTTCAAACGGTAAACATCAGTTTTTACTACTTTACTTTTCCCCGTTGAAAGAGACTCAAATCTAAACCAAACTGTTGGCACCTAAAGAAAATAAAATAAAATTAACTTTGAAAGAGAAAAAAAAATAAAATTTGGTTTTGATTTCAGCCATGTGGTCGAACCACACACGTGTACATGTATCGATCCTTGTTTTTGGATAAACAACGTCAATATTTGTCTTTTCTATTGCACGACTCCTTGTTTTAAAATGTGCGTACAGCTATAACAATTCCTTTCAAAAAATATTATATAGCATAAAATACTCCCTGACAATTTTTTGCTGAATATTTTGAATAAAATTTTCCTCTGATAACAACAAGTTATTTAAGCAGCCTCTCCTGTTGGACCCGAATTAAAAAAGGATCGTGACGTCAAATTGTATGGTTCACTAACCACCAATGAAATTTGAGTTTTCTTAAACTCACTAATGACCAACCAATGTAATAGTACAGCGCACCGTGATAACTGAATTTAAGTACAGGACTTAAATTCTTTTACATTGCACAACTTTCCATCAGAGACCACAATGACGTAGAAGAAGCAATTAGAAGTTTATATATGTTCTAAAGGTGTAATACCACCATTGATTTTCCCATATTAGTCTTTGTTAAATTTGCACTTTTCAAAAAATGGTGCAGAATTTATCTTTGTTTCAAATAAAGAAATACTTGGCATGAGTAAAGTTTTATCCTGTCCACTTCTATAGAAAAAGTTTCACATAACATTTCATTGCATATAAGAAATAACCATCATTGGAAGTTAACCAATCAAATTTCTCCCCTTAGTCTAGATCTGTGTACAAGGTTTAGTCACCATGTAACCTTTGAAATACCCAAGACATAATATGTTTATGACACAGAAATAGTTTTCAGTGGCGGATTCAGAGGGGGCGTAGAGGGCGTACGCCCCCCCCCCCTTTTGCGCGGACTTTTTTCTTTTTTTTTGGAAAATCATTAATCAGACTAGACTTCGTGAACTTTGCCATTTCCAGAGTAATTAATTTTTATACGACAATTCTTTACTCTTCAAAGCGACACAGGATTGATCAAGAACGTATTGACTCCTATTTCACTATTCCACCAAACAGAAAGTAATAAAATACTCTATAGACAATTACACTTTCATGGAAAAAAAGTTCCACAATTAAATGTACCTACGAAAACATGTTTAACCCCAAATGCCCCAGCTTGTTTTATAAATAAAAAAGTTGAATAATGATCCCCAGTCACCCCGCCACATTTTTGCGCCTGTTCCAAGTCAGGAGCCTCTGGCCTCTGTTGCACTTGTATTATTTTATTTTTAGTTTCTTGTGTACAATTTGGTAATTAGCATGGCGTTCAGTATCACTGAAGTAGTATATATTTGTTTAGGGGCCACTGAAGGACGCCTCCGGGTGCGGAAATTTCTCGCTACATTGAAGACCTGACCTTCTACTGTTGTTTTGTCTATGGTCGGGTTGTTGTCTCTTTGACACTTTCCCAATTTTCATTCTCAATTTTAGTATAAGCTCTGGAAAAAATTCAAGTCTCAGGTACGAAACCATTTGATTTGAGGAGGCATTCTGATATATTTGAGAGAGAAACAATTGACTCTGATTCTTGCCTAAAACAAAAATTCTGGCCGTATCTGGATTGAAAACAATAGTCTTATCCACTTTTTTGCTATTAAAAACGAAAATTTCCAACAAAATTATTTAGCATGAAATGAACATGATCAATAAAAACGGACGTAGTTTTTTTGTGGCCGGGGTTTGCATGTCTTACTGGAATGTCTGTTTCGCCGGTCTTATATATATTGAATACTTTTTCAAGACCAGACTGTAACCTGCCTGCTGGGCGTGACCTTTATGTCTCCATTTGTGGACCGTCATTCTAACTTCGTTGTCATTTCAGACACTTTCGTAATCTTTAGTAGATTTGGAACCCCTCACTTTGTTTCTCTATGTTATGTTGGGTGAAACATATCAATCAATCAAACATTTGGATAAAAATTGCTTGTTTGTCTTTTTTAACTCGTGTCGGTCGTATTGTAACCATGTCTTTTTTTTTACTGACAAACTTACATCAAATATAGCAGTACATAGCTTTGGATTAATACTATAATTTAATGATAGACAATTAATAGGGATAATACAGCATAAAAAATGTCCAATCCTTACACTTTGCGCCAACTATAAAATATACATGCCCCAAGCACTTATTTTATGTTTTTAGCCCAAAAAGGGTCCCAAAGAATTTTCGCCTCGCTCCGCTCGGCGACATTTGAAATCTTCGCCCCCCTTTTCAAAATCCTGGATCCGCCCCTTTGTTATATTTCTAATTCTCATCTGATTTTGTCAAATGTCTTTACGTCTTTTCTGTGTTATGTTTAAGAAATAGAAAAGTTAGTCATCCCCCTCATTTATTGGATTTTAGCTTGGTGCAACGAAAGGAGAAGGGCCGATTTTGGCCTCAAATTTCAAGTTCATTTCACGAAAGATTTTGAACACTTTTCAAACACTTTAGTGTCTATTTCAATTGATTCAATAAGTATTTGTGAAAGATTTTAACTGATTAAGTCATTACAAACGCTCCAATTCAAGCTTAAATATGAAAAATCATCAAATATGCTATAACATGTCACTTTTCAAATTATTTTTGGCTAAAATGAAGGTGGCCGCATCCGTGTTCATCCTCAACCTTTATGTCAAGAAAAGAACAGTTGTCCATATGTTTGATGTGTTATGAGTTTTTATTTTGACCCTTAAAATGTGAAGTCTTTCAATGAGGCGGAGTAAGCCTAGTGTCTTGTTTATCAATATTTGAGTTCAGGAGGACATATCCCTATTTAAATTAACCCAATCAGAAAAGATTGAATGTAAACTGAAAAAATTTAAAAAAAACAAAAATACTGAATTCAAAAAGAAATTCCATAATCTCATTGCAAAATCAAATAGTAAAACGAATGGACAAGAACTGTCGTATTTATATGAACACAGAATGACGTGATATATTGTTTTTTTCATTTGTCTTTATTCTATTTTTTATTTTACTTTTACTGTTGGATTGTTTCATGACATATCAATTTAACGTGGCACGGTACTTAAACATCCCGTCCATGTGTTTGTATTATCTGTCAGTATTTGCTGGTGTGTTTTGTATATGCGACTTTTTCTGTTTCTTTGGTTCTTAACTGTACTTTAAAATATCCCGTCAGTACGTTATTGTTCTATAATATGTCATAATGATAATGATATATTTCTATCATGACCCTTTTGGACTATTTTAAATCGGGGTCTAATTCCGAAATTAATTCTTACATACTTTTGATCTTTTAACCCTGTATGCTTACATTGACCATGTGAAGTTTTAAATTTGTTTGTATAAACATTAAATGACAAAAATATGTGACGAAAAATAAAAATCTGACGTCAGACACGCGAATCGATGAATGAGTTTGTAGATAGATGTTTTTGAGTTCTCTTAAATTGTTTCATTTAAAATTTTACACGATGATGACTGCTGCGCACATATTTTGACTATTTTATTTGTTATGTCTGTTTAGTTCATGCATTACTGAAAATATAACGGCATTTAATGAGACCGTCAACAATGTGCGGGGTTAAGCGCCAAAAAAAAACCAGGTTTGATCCTCCATAATCTACATTTAGATGCCTGTTTTTATTTTTGGCAATTCAACTAGTTCAAAATTACAACTGGCATATTCCTAACTTGGTACAGACATTTTCTCATGTAGAAAATGGTGGATTAAACCTCGGTTTTTTTTTAACCTAGCAAAGCCTCTCACTCTCATTTGTATGACAGTCGCATAATATTCAATAAATTGATAACCATGAATGATAAAAAAACAGATATAATAGGTGAAAATGTCAATAAGGGGTACAGCAGTCAACATTGCGTTAAAACTTTATAACTGAAATACAGAGAGCCACAGTCAATTTATTGGAAGCAGAACTTTAAACTATTAATGGATTCTGTTGAGGGTTATGCAAAAGACTGGGCAAAAAAAGAAAATGTTGAGGTATTCACTCTTTCAGAGTGGGACAAATCAGTGAGGTAATTGATTCAGATAAGAGTAAGTAAGCTTAAATGCTCAATGAGCACCAAAGCTCCTTCCATCTTTATAGACCCTCATGTCATAGAAGAGTTGTATAGCCTCCATGACTAATATGTTTTTGTTTGCAAGAAACACTACATTCACTACCTGATTAAGGAATTTGGGATAAACAACACACTTGGAAATCCTACATATATACTAAGTACGCTTAAGAAGCAGAAGATGCTGGAAAACCACAAATCGGTTCAAATCTCCTTTGGTGTTGATCCAAAGGATGAAGTCTGGGTTCTTCGAGTCAAGCAAAACATATACCGACGACGATATTGCTGCCATGCTGGACTTTTTAATTGATGACATATATGTTGAATTTGGCGGTTTGGTCTTCCAACAGACGACGATTGGAAGACCAATGGTATGAATTGCGCTCATCTACTTGCAGATTTGTTTTTATATTCCTATGAAGCAGAAAAAGGAAACTAGCCTCGTCTTTTAATTTCACCTTTCGGTATATTGATGATGCACTGTCTCTAAATAAAAATAAATTCAGTGATCACTTACATTTAATATATCCAAGTGAATTTGAAATTAAAGATACCACCGACACAGATAAATCTGCCTCATATTTAGACCTTTTTCTAGAGATGACTACTGATAGTGTTGAATACCAAAATTTATGACAAACGCAATGATTTTATTTTTTCTATAGTCAACTTTCCATTTATGTGTAGCAACATCCAAGCGACACCAGCATATGAAGTATATGTGTCTTAATTGATACGTTACTCCAGAGCTAGTTCTTGTTTTTATTGAACGAGGAATACCACTTTCTCAAAGTACGTTGACAAGATGGCTATGAATCAATCAAATTGAGGTCATTACTCGAGATAGTTTACAATCGCCATGATATGCCGATTGGCCATTGTGACAGAAGTGTGTAAGAAATCATATCTGATATTCTTCCTCAGTCATAATTACCTTTCATCATTAACTTAACAAAGAAATAACACGACGAGTGGCGTATATGGTGCAGGAAGTGCTACCCCTTCCGGAGCACCGGATTTCACTCGGTTGTTAGTGGAGTTCGTGTTGTTTCTTAATTATTAATTCTAACTTGATGTGAATGTCCTTTGTTTTTGTGAGTCTTTGTTTACTCCTTGGTTTTGATTGTTAATGTCTTAAAAACACATGTCTACCAAGAAAAACAAAAAGGTAAATAGACAAAGAACATTAGCAATGCGAAAGACAAAAATACAAAGCACAATCACGAGCTGAAAAAGTACCTATCCACTTCAAATTAATATTACTAAAACATCACTCAACAGTAATAGTAATAAAATACAAAGAAAATCTAATGAAAACTTTTATAATATGTTATTAAGAGGATAAACATTGTCAATTTCTAGATTCTTTACTTCAATGAAATTGTGTACTATTTGTGTCGTTATTTCGGAATATTTATCCACAACGTCTATGTATCTTCTGGTGAATTTCTATAGAAAAGGGACGAGACGTTTTTTGACATACCCCCAATTAATCAACTTTATGCACAGACACTGGTGACGTTTTAAATAGTCTTGAGTAGCAGCTGCAAGCTCTTGAATACCACAAATGTTGGGAAATGTATATCCTCCAGGTAGCTGAAGTTGGCATATTGCCACTAAGGTGGGCAATCTAATTAAAGTAATGATCTCTGGTTTCGTCATACAACATATTGTAAGGTGATGAAAATTGATAATTTCAAATTCAAACTAGTATCTCAATTGTTTGTAAAACAATTGAAAGGTCTTTCCTGTAAAAGTGATGTTTTCGTTATGTTCTTTGTACGACCTTTCGTTTGATATACGACAAGCATACCTTCTGAAACTTTTCGCTTTTTACACTTAATGACCTCATCCGCCTACATTTTTGAGATCGGAAGTATGATATATGTAACACATGGTAGATGAGCTTTCATTTGATATGCGACAACGCCATGTTCTAAAAAGTTTAAATTTTGCACTTAATAACCCCATCCAACCAATTTTTGGAGGTTGGGAATTTGATATTTCAAATGTACACATCATGACCTTTCATTTGATATACAACAACCCTATTGTAAAAGAAATTATTTTTTTCGCACTCAATGACCCCTTCCAACCAATTTTTAAGGGACGTCAATTTGAAATTTGAAATGTACGCTTTATGTTCTTTCATTTGATATGCGACAACCTTACCATCTGAGAAATTTGAATTTTTGCACTAAATGACCCCATCCTTCCACCTGGGATGAAAAAGAGGTTTAAAATTTTCATTTTTAAGTAGAGTTTATTGAGACCTTCAATTTTATATATCAGATGACCCCATTTGACAAAGTGCAAAAAATGATGCAATATCAACTATATAAATAGAAGTTATGAAACTCACAAAGTCAATGCAAAACATGAAAATTTCAAATTTATTTTTGGGTGTTTTTTTTCCATAGAATGTTTTTGGTATTTGGTTAAACATATAACTATGTCAATTTCTTCAATTTCTTAAACATTTTAAGTGGTTAGCTGTTGTTGTTTCAGAAATACTTGCCGCCGCTCGAAAAACTTCAAACTGCATTATCTCTAAAACGACAATAGATATCTCAAATCTGTTAAATGGTAAATGATCTGCAGTTGAAGGACAACACTATAGAAAAAGAAATGGGACAATTTCAAAGTTCACCAAGGTCACAATTAATCATCAAATATATGATGCAATACCAAACTTAAGAACCGGAAGCCGTGGAGACATGGGACTACCACCATTCAACTCAGGACCACTTGACCTTTCAAATATCACAAGGTCAAGGTCATAGTATACTGTGAAGGTCAAGGTGAAATTTCATCATGACCTGACATTGACCTCAAATTGAAGGTCTTGAAATACTGATCATCTTTGCAGTTGATAGTAGGTTGATATATGTTACCTTTTAAAAGATATACACAAAATACTATACTTTTAAGAATCATCCCGTTGTAACTTTTGAACAGACGGTCGGACATTTTTGGGCTTCTATACTATTAAACGAGAAGACCTCATTTTTGGTGTCGCTTCTCCTCCTTCCACAATAAATTGATCATTGTGACTGTATGTCCTATAGGTACCATGCATAGTCGCATTTGTCATCCATTCTTATGATTATTCAGTTTCGGTTATTTTGGGAGAAAAACGAAAAAAAAGAAGTCCGGATATGTGTCCGTCATCAACCCGGCTTTTATTCATAGACAATTTCCTCTTCCGTTTATTTTTCCAGAAGTATCTATACTATTAATTAAACGAGAAGACCTCATTTTGTGTGTCGCTTCTCTTCCTTCCACAAATTCAATAAATCGCCTCTGTGTCCTATAGGTAACATGCATAGTCGCATTTGTCATCTATTCTTATGATTATTCAGATTGACCATAAGTGGGGCATACACATTTATTGTTAAAAGGGAAAATAGTGATTTGGCAAAAATGAAAGTAAGGTAGAGATTAGAGGGTGGCAGGACCTTTTTCGGGGCGTCGGGATAGGGTGTTTTTAAGCTCGGGATTCGGGGATTGATCCTTACGGGATCTGGGAATATAGAACCACAACTATATATTATACCTCTTTAGAGAGGACAATTATTTTTCGCGTTAACCTACATGTAAACTACGATTATACTACTTTAATATATAGAGACTCTCTGTATTCTGTCTACTGTTTTTTTTAAATGTTCTCTATTTAAGGGGTCATACCAGTTGCATTTATATTATAAAAAAAAACATGTGACACAAGTGCAACCAATCGTAAAGCGTTCTCCATATCATGGTGTTTAGATCGCAAAATCACAACTCTTATACTTCCTTAGAGAGGACAAATATTTTTCGCGTTTATCTACATGTAAACTACGATTATACTACTTTAATTTATAGAGACTCTCTGTATTCTGTTAGGGATTTTCTATGTTAGTATAGAAAGTCCCTGATTCTGTTTACTGTTTTCTTTGAAATGTTTACTATTTAAGGGGTCATACCACTTGCATATATATTAAAATAAATAAAACATGCTCAACTTCATCTAAACCTACCTCGACCAAAAACTTTTACCTGAAGTGGGAGAGACGGACGGACGGACGACCGAACAAACGAAAACGAACGCACGGATGCACAGACTAGAAAACATAATGCCCATAATTGGGCCATAAAAAAATATTGTTAAAAGAGAAAATAGTGATTTGGCAAAATTGAAAGTAAGGTAGAGATTAGAGGGTGGCAGGACCTTTTTCGAGGCGTCGGGATCGGGTGTTTTTAAGCTCGGGATTTGGGGATTGATCCTTACGAGATCCGGGAATATATTTTTCGATTTCGGGATATTAATTTCTTTAAATTCTGAATCTTGGGATTTCGTGGTTTTAAGCCCGGGATTTCGGTATTAGTCATTTATACATGATTCAAATCCTACCATTGGCATGTTAATAAGGCTCTCAAAAAAAAAGGACTGATGGATTGTCATAGAAGCATTTTTTAGACTAATAAGGGTATATATATAAAAAGTTACATTTAATTCATGTTTGAAACGGTGTAATTTTAAAATTTTTAATTTGATTTGACTTTTACCAAAAGAAGCATTTTTGCAAAGGAGAAGCATTGTGGTTGTAGGCCAGAATCACGAATATAATTGAATTTAACAGAAAGGAAATATATCGGACTTTGGAAAAAGGGAGATACCTTTTATGTTATTCTCGGTACATAATATATCTTTTACAAAAATCATCCTACAACAGTTCACAAGCTGTATATGCCCGCGATTTCGCGGGTTTGTTCTAGTATTATATAAAATGTAGAGTTCGTCGAGAGGAACATTTTATACGCTGTATGTAGGCAGCAAACTCTTATCGTTTTCCTAATATGTAAGCTTGAAATTGCAGCGTAATTTTTTTTTGCACTCTGTGACCTTTGACTTTGGGTGCATATTAAAGGTCACATGAATTAAAGATTATTGGTGAAGGTCCCAAGTCTCTACGACTTCCAGTTCTCGAAATAGATTTTTTCTAAAATTGTACACAATTTTTCAAGGGGAATAACTCCTTATAAGGGTAAATAACAAAATGATTGTATATGTTCATTAACATTGCCATCTGTTCCTGTACATGTTGCCGTTTTCAAATCGATTCTATCTCTAACATTTTTTGAGAAATTAGCAAAGGAAATAAATTGTTTCAAGGGGAAATAACTCTCAAAGGGGATGATGAAATTCTATGCAGCCTCATATGGTAATACATCATGATGAGATGTACCTATTGTCCAAATAAGATCATGATATCTTCAAAAACAACGAGGGGGGGCCATGTTGAAAAAAATCAATAAAAGGGAGATAACTTCTAAAGGGGATGATGAAATCCTACACAGTCTCATCTGGTAATACTTCATAATGAGGTCTACCGATGGTCCATATTTGGGTTTGATAACTCCAATAGAAACGAGGGGAGGCCATGTCAAACAAATGCTGGATGAAAAAAAAAAAAAAAAAAAAAAACATGCGAAAAACAATAAGGTCTTTCCTCGCGGAGAGGAAAGACCTTAATTATGTCGTTTGACATAGATTCTGTTAGTGACATGACAGTGTATGTCAAATTCAGGGTATAAGTTTAATCGTGACGCAGAGAGAATGTCTGTTAGTTATTCTATGTATGTACAAGAATATGAAACTAAATTGTTTACCTCCGAATTCTACAACTATATTGTCAAAAGAAACTTCAGCATAATGATCATTTGTTCCCCTGTGTATAATGTTTGCCTTTGAAATTAACTATTTTCAGAATATGCTGTTTGATTTCAAACCATTTGATTTTTCAACTTTTTATACCAGTATTCCACATACTAATCTTAAAGCTTGACTGAAAGAACTTTGTGAAAAATTATATAAAGTCCAGGAAAAAATATGCCGACGAGAACATCACTGCAATGCTGGACTTTTTAATTGACAACATATTTGTTGAATTTGGAGGTTTGGTCTTCCAACAGACTATTGAATTCCCAATGGGTACCAATTGAGCTTCTCTACTTGTAGATTTGTTAGAAATTAGCCGTCTTTCAATTCCACCTTTCGGTATATTGATGATGCATTGTCTCTTAATTATAATAGATTCGGTGATCACTTGCATTGGATATATCCAAGTGAACTTGAAATTAAAGATACAACCGACACAGATAAATCTGCTTCAAATTTAGACCTTTTCCTCGAAATTACTTTTGATGGAAGATTAAATACCAAAATTTATGACAAACGCGATGAAATTTAGTTTTCCTAAAGTCAACTTTCCATTTCTGTGTCTTAATTGATACGTTATCTTAGAGCTAGCTCAAAGTACGTACGTTGATTTTGTTAAACGATAATGCTATATGAATCAAACAAATTAAGGTCATCACTCAAGAAATTTTACGGTCGCCATCATTAGCCCATTGGCCATTATGACAAAAGTGTGTCAGAAATCATATATGATATTCTTCCTCAGTCATAATTACCTTCCATCATTAACTAAATAAAGAAATAACACGGGTGCCTTATACGGAGCAGCAAATGCTTACCCTTCCGGAGCACCTAATTTCACTCGGTTTTTATTAGAGTTCGTGTTGTTTCTTAATTATTATTTATAACTAGATGTAAATGTCCTGTGGTTTCGTGAGTCCTTGTTTTATCTTTGGTTTTAATTGTTATTGTCTTAAAAACACATATGTCTACAAAGAAAATCAAAAAGGCATATAGACAAGAACATTAGCAATACAAAAGACAAAATTACAAAAATACAAAGCACAATCACGAGATGTAAAAGTACCGATCCACTTCAAATAAATATTACTAAAGATATATATACTCAACAGTAAAAGTAATAATTAGCAAAGACAAAATAATGAAAACTATAAACTTAGTTTTTTGAAAATTCAAAGTTTTATATTCAGGAAATTTATAAAAATGACCACATAATTGATATTCATGTTAACGCCGAAGTGCTGACTACTGGGCTGGTGATACTCTCGGGGACGAAACGTCCACCAGCAGTGGTGTGACGTTCTTTGACATACCCCTAATTAATCAACTTTCTGCTCAGACACTGTTGACGTTTTTTATAGTCTGAGTGGCAGTTGCAAGCTCTTGAATACCAAAACAGTTGGGAAATGTATATCCTCTTTTTAGCTAAAGTTGATATATTGCCTTTAAGGTGGGCAATCTAATTAAAATAATGATCTCTGATTTCGTTATACAACATATTGTAAGGTGATGAAAATTGATAATTTCAAATTGAAATTATGTCGTTTGACATAGATTCTGGTACTGCCATGACAGTGTATATGTCAAATTCAGGGTATAAGTTTAATCGTGACGCAGAGAGATGGTATGTTAGTTATTCTTAAATGTGATGAAAATTGATAATTTCAAATAGAATCATGTCGTTTGACATAGATTCTGGTACTGACATGACAGTGTATATGTCAAATTCTCAGGGTATAAGTTTAATCGTGACGTAGAGAGATGGTATGTTAGTTATTCTTTTTATATATAAGAATATGAAATTAAAGTGTTTACCTCAGATTTCTAAAACTATGTTGTCAAAAGAAACTTCGGCATACTGATTGTTTGTTCCTCTGTTTATAATGTTTAACTATTTACAAAATATGCTGTATGATGTCAAAAAGTTTAAAAAAATTAAAGCGTAAGCATTTGAAGTGCAGGTGAATGTTCTGAATTTTGTGTGAAAGTCTTTATTATGATGACCATATAAGTCAAAATTAAAGCAGATATCATTGAATGTATCTGCTGGTGGAGATTTATTTCCCCGAGTATATCACAAGCCCAGTAGTCAGCACTTTTTGTGCTGACATGAATTGTCATTGATATGGTTATATTTATAAGTTCATTGTTTACAAATTTTAGATTTTTTTGAAATACTAAGGCTTTTCTACCTCAGGCATAGATTAACTTAGCTGTATTTGGCAAAACTTTTAGGAATTTTGGTCCTCAATGCTCTTCAACTTCGTAAGTTTACTTTGGACTTTTTAACTTTTTGGATACAAGCGTCACTGATGAGTCTTTTGTAGACGAAACGCGCGTCTGGCGTATATATTAAATTTAGTTCTGGTTTCTATAATGTGTTTATTTACAATGCTTGGTCTTTTACTGTGCAGTTCATTTTCATTGTTGTAATGGGAACTATTCGTGCGGATAAAAAAATTTACAACCTGTTATTGTTTCTAAGAAACTGAATGAATTGAATCTTGAATAGTAAGATGTATGCCATCATAGTGAAAGTAGAAACAAGAATGTCGCCTCTAGAAACAAATGTATCAGTTTGTTTGATGATTATAAAGTTATGTTCTGTAGAAATCCTATGTTTTAATTGTATTTGGTTTTCATGTTATATTTGTTATTCTCGGGGTGTTTTGTCTGATGCTTGGTCCGTTTCTGTGTGTGTTACGTTTCGGTGTTATGTCGTTGTTCTCCTCTTATATTTAATGCGTTTCCCTCGGTTTTAGTTTGTTACCCCGATTTTGTTTTTTGTCCATGGATTTATGAGTTTTGAACAGCGGTATACTACTGTTGCCTTTATTTAATTGGTATAATAAACATATGTATTAACGTTCCGTCTTGGAAAAATTTCTAATACGGCAATGTATGGCACGCCGTTTTTATATTTATTCAAATTTAAAGATATCATATTTATTTAACAAGATATCTTATTAAGTATTAAGATATCTTTAATCTTTATAAGATATCTTATTTAATTTGAAAGTAAATAAGATATCTATATTAGTTTATAAGATATCTCTATAAGTTTATAAGATATCTCTATTAATTATTAAGATATCTTATAAAGTAAATAAGATATCTTACTTCTTTATAAAGATATCTTTAAAATACATACTTTATAAGATATCTTATTAAATAATAGAGATATCTTATAAACTAATAGAGATATCTTATAAACTTATGGAGATATCTTATATATTAAATAAGATATCTGTATAACCAATTAAATAAGATATTTCTATAAGTTAATAAGATATCTCTAAAAGTTTATAAGATATCTCTATTAGTTTATAAGACATCTCTATAAGTTTATAAGATATCTCTATAAGTTTATAAGATATCTCTATAAGTTAATAAGATATCTCTATAAGTTAATAAGATATCTCTATTAATTAACAAGATATCTTATTAGGTATTAAGATATCTTTAATTTTTATAAGATATCTTATTTAATTTGAAAGTAAATAAGATATTTTTATTAGTTCATAAGATATCTCTATTATTTTTAGAGATATCTTATTAAGTAAAAAAGATATCTCTATTAGTTTATAAGATATCTCTATTATTTTTAAAGATATCTTATTAAGTGAAAAAGATATCTCTATTATTAACATTATAAAAGATATCTTATATATTTAATAAGATATCTTATAAATTAATAGAGATATCTTATATTTTAAATAAGATATCTTATATATTTAATAAGATATCTTTATAAACATTTTAATAAGATATCTTATTTGATATATAAGATATCTTTTTTTGTATATAAGATATCTCTCTTTGTATATAAGATATCTCTTTTAATATATAAGATATCTCTATTTGTATATAAGATATCTCTTTTAATATTTAAGATATCTCTATTTGTATATAAGATATCTCATTTAATATATAAGATATCTCTATTAGTTTATAAGATATCTTATTTAACTAAATAAGATATCTCGAAATTGAATAAATATAATAACGGCGTGCCATAGCAATGTCTATGATTGGGTTTATAAATCTGAAAGTCTTTATCATAAATTCGCTCTGAAAGCTTCTGGTTACATTTTGGACGAGACATCATTTCAACCAACAACTACAATTATATTTATATAATGTTGTTATTTAGACATTCTATTTTTTCTGTATAAATTGGGACTGACAAAATGACTGATGCTCCTCTATTTGTACGTCTTTGCTAATTTTTCTTGCATCAAATCATTTAATAATTGAACTTTTTATATATATTGCATATATTCTGTTTTTTGTAAGTCAGTGAAAGGTGAACTACGTAGGATAAATAAATTATATTTTTTTATGTAGGTAGTTGTATTAGCATTGCAATAGCTTTTCCCTCAAAATTATAGGCCATAATTTACCTTCATTCATAGTTCATTAACTTTGCATACTAGTAGTTTACATGTTATAGTATTGCAATTTTAATTTCAATATTTCCAAATCTATATCAAAATTAAATGCAGGCAAAACATATTTCAACAGTTAATTGATATAATTTACATTCTACACAAATACTTTGAGGATTCCATTCAACAAAATTGAGGCAAGTATATCACGTGATATGTAATTTTATGAAAAGCTTACAAGAGGGATACATAAACAAAGAATCAATAAAATATAAAACAACGACCACATGGTGAATTGGCCTATCAAGATCTTAGGTTTACGATTTATATATAACAATAAGAGTTGGCATCATTCCCATTGAGATAAATGACATAATTATAAACCTTACAATTATATTGTCACCATAAGGCACTCGACAATGAGCAAAATGTATACAGCATAGTCAGCTTAAAAAGGCTCCGAATATAATTATGTTCTTGACATTCTATTCTCCTAAAGTGATTAGACTCGTGTTTTGTTTTGGATTAAGTCTACATCTCTTTACATGATTTTTCAAATGCACTACAGCTTTAAAGCATTTCCCACAAAATGAACATAAAACTGGTTCAGGATTGTGGACTATCATATGACTCTTTAACTGATCAGCACTATTGAACCCTTTGTCGCAGAGGGGGCATTTCTTAGATCTATGATTTGTATGTATGTTAAGGACATGTCGTTTTAACACGTTTAGCTGATTGAAACTTTTACCACACAAGTTACATGACAATGGACGTTCTCCAGTATGTATCCGTTCGTGCACTATTAATTGATGCTTCAAGTGGAAACTCTTCTTACAAACTTGACAAAGAAACGGCTTCTTGTTTGAGTGAAAAATCATATGATTTCTCAAACGAAACTTATCTTTAAACGTTTTTCCACATTCTGGGCATTTACTTTCTACATATGAACAATTATGCTTATCAAACCACCATTTAGAAAAGTATCTCTGGTCACATTTATCACATTTGTACACCTCTGTATGGTCTTCTTTAGCATGTTCGTTCAAATGCAGTTGTAAAGCTCGTCTTCTGCTGAAAGTAGCTTCACAAAGATAGCACTTTAAGTCTGTAGGATTGTCCTTATGAGATAGTACATGGGACTTATATTTTACCAAGTTTGAATATCGTCTTCCACATTTACATTTGTACATCATCTCATTGTCATTGGTTGATTTAAGTTTTATTTCTTTTGAGGTTGATGTTTTCTTTTCTTTTAAAGGTTTGGTTGATGTCTTAGTTTTTTCAATATAAGTATGCAACTTACGATGATTTTGTAATTCGATGCAATCGTTATATCTCCCATCACAATCTGGACATTTGTATGGCTTGAATCCTTTATGTATTCTGGTATGTAATTTAAGGTAAACTTTTTCGCTGAATATCCTGTCGCATATATCACATTCGTACACTTTTGCTCCACAATTACTTAGTTTTGGTAAGGAGCTTTCTAGAATTAATGAATTTTCCTCCCTATGTTTAGATAAATGTTTTTGCAAATCTTTTTTTGCACCGAAGTTAAATCCGCACTCCCCACATTTGTATGAGGTATTTGTTTGGGCTTGATCAATTGATTTCCTGTGTTTGAGACGAAACTTTAAAGGTTCAGTTCTATCCATTGCTATCAATATAAAAACATGTATAATTATTATTAAATATTTAATATTATAAGAATAATTTATTTAATGATCGCCCGTTTACGAGTGTATTCCAAAAAAGAAGATGTGATATGAATGCCAATGGCACGACTCTCAACAAGAGACCAAATAAGACAGAAATTAACAGCTATAGGTCATCGAAAGGCTTTCAGAAATGAGCAAATCCCATACCGCAGTCAGCTTTATAAGTCCCCGATATCACAAATGTAAAACGATTGAAACGAGAAAAACAAACAAAAAAAAACGAAAAACAAATATATAACACAGCAACAAACAACACTGAACCACCGAATTACAGGCTTCTGACTTGGGACAAGCACATACATACAGAATGTGGCGAGGCTAAACATTTTAACGAGGTCCGTAACCTCCCCTAACTTAAGACAGTGGTGTAACAGTACGACATAAGAGCAAACTATAAAAATAAGCTGAAAAAGCCTTAACTCATCAGATGGATACAAATATAAATACATAAGACAAAAGCATAGAGTGGACGTGGCCGGGTACTGTTCATCCCTACAACAAAAAGACACTTAATATAGATCTTAGGGTACTCGCAGTTATTGACAGATAGTTCAAATCCAATTATAACTATAATACACAAAAACATTCATCAAAGACTAAGTTTTCAATCTGTTCATATCAGACATCCAACGGATTATATGTATTTGTAAAATGCGTTTTAAGGTTCAAGATATTATTTTTTTTTACTATTTGAAATGCCGTATGATTTTTTTTAAAAACAAATCTTATCTATACATTAAATAAGACGATTGTGAATGTTCCGTTAAGGACATTTTTGTTCTAATGCTCTTAAATACTTTTTGCTGACGAGTGGCTACCAGCAACATTTCGCCTTATTTTTTAACGTACATGAACAGGGTTATTACATAAACAAGTCTCATATGTTACAGCATTTTGTAATCGCACATTAAGTTCTAAAGACAACATTGTATGTTTCCGATATATTGATCTGTAGATATGAATAAAATAAAAGAAGATGTGAAACGAACGTCCATGCGACAGCAATATATTAACCTTAAGACCCGTATGGAGGGTAACATACAGTCTTAAATCCTGGCGTGTCTATAAATACGGTGTCCCTACATTCCGAAAGGTTGATTTGTCAGTACTCAAAAATAAACACGACAATGTATATTTGTAAATACATACCTTAGCCATTGTTACCTAGCATCATGGATACTTCTCCAAATCCCACATATATTGACAAATCAATACAAGTATAACAAATCAAATATTCTATAAATACATACCTAAATAATAACTTATATTAGTTGAGCCAACTGAAGAGATAAACTAAGCTGACAGATTTACCAGGAAGTAGTACATGTACTGTGCGTACTTTCTAGTCTAACGTGTGTGTATACATGTACATAGTTTGTGTCTAGAGATAACGATACACATTTCTACCTATTTTTAAACTATGTGGATATTTAAATTGTCTGCTTGACTACCCTTTAACAGGTCGGGACCACTACCTTAAATGGAAATGAATAAATTAGCATACTTATGTTCTCGCACATGTAATTGTTTATTAACATGTGACGCAATTTATTTTTACCTAGGTTTTTGACCAATCCAATAAATGAGTCACAATGAATGATGGACTACTACGTGTTTACAATCAACCAAGAACACGTGTTATTTACTGAAATGCAACACTTTTTTTCGTGCAATGTGGGATTCACAATTTCGCTTAGTTTTTCATTTTGAGTATACTCATTTATAGTTCGTGATATAAAGTATTACTTCCATGCTCAGATTAACGACGAGTTGTTTCTATGCGAAGAAAATAGGATTTGAATTACCCAATATATAGCCATTAACATGTTTGATGATGGTACAGATATTTCATGTGTTCGTCTACCAGACAGCAACGAAACAACAGCGAAAAACACAATTACCCATGAGACAAACTTACTAGTGTAAGAATAAGCCGTCGATAACAGCCAGACGAGTGCTAATATTCACGAGTACATAAATTTTCGTATAGATAATTAAAGGCAAATGTGTGATCCTTGAATTGTGTGTTCGTCAAAAAGGCGAAGAAATATTTACATACATGGCAGTGTTAGTATTTATTTTTGTCACATTTCAGTATATGTGACTTCCAAACAGTTCCCTTTGTTTTCAAGGTAGTGAAGTCAGCAACATTACTGTAGTTTCAGTTTGTTCGTTTTTTAACAGGCTTGTACTTTTGCCAAACTGAATTAATCATTACAGCTGATTTCTTATACCTGCAAAGTAAAACGTTGGTTGGCTTACTTGCTTTGTTTGTATAGTTGTTTATACAAGCTTTGAAAATAAGATCGACATCTATAAACAATATATATTTTTTTTTTTTTTTTTTCTGTGACGTATTAAATTTATAATAAGATCCATTTTGTTACAACCTGTGATCAATTTTATTTGGCAATCGCCAATGGCAGTCAGCAGGGTTAAAGAACATCAGTTGTTCGACCTGTTAGTCAAATGCGTTTTGTTTAAATATACTTTTTCACTCTTTTGGTCTTTTGGAAAATGTTGTTTGTGCTGTTTTTAGACCCTTCTACAACGAAATTTGTTTGACATGCACACGTATAAAAATTGCGGTTTTTATCCAACGCAGTCATAGGTTTGAACGTAGTTTTCAATTTAGACTCGTATATATATATATATATATATATAGGCATAGTTTAACTTGTATATTTTATATTTTGTACAATATACAAACAAAGCAAGCAAGCTAACCAAAGTTTTGCTCAATATGCATTATATATAATTAGGAAATAAGATGTAATAATTTTATCCATATGTATGTGCGACAAGGTGGGAAATTTTTATATGTTTTGTGAAAATTGCAGCGTTGGATCTATAATAAAAAAAGAAGATGTGGTATAATTGCCAATGAGACAGCTATCCACAAGAGACCAAACTGACACAGAAATTAACATTTATAGATCACCGTACGGCCTTCGACCATGAGCAAAGCACATACCGCATAGTCAGCTATAAAGGCCCCGATATGACAATGTAAAACAATTCAAACGAGAAAACTAACACCCTTAATTATATAAAAAAAAATGAGCGAAAAACAAATATGTAACACATAAACAAACGACAACCACTGAAATACAGGCTCCTATACAATATATATATATATTTTGATGGGATAGATGTCTTCTCCTTTGATATATTTAATTGGGCCGGGGTTTTCTTTTTTTGTTGTTGTTTGGATTGTTTTACACAAGTAATTTTTGGGCCATTTATAGCTTACTTTTCAACATTGAACATATGACTGCTTACTTTACTGAATTATGTCTTTGTTGGAAAGATGTCTCATTTGGCACTCATACCTCAGCTTCTTATTTTTATATACAAAGCACGTTTTAGGAAAAAAATTATAGGTAATATGGCACCCACTATGATCCAGACACTTTTAATATTGGAGATATTTTACATATGTCAACAGGACAGCATACCTCTAAGGTATATTTTGTGATAAAATTAGCAACAAACGTATATTATCGATGGATGAAACAATAAAAAATGAATTGAGCTATATACCATAACCGCTCCAGAAGGGCGGGGGTTCCGGGGGATGGACCCCCTTTTTGGAAAGATTAGAACTTGTTCTAAATCTTTACTTAGGCACTGGCCTCCCTAACAACAGGACAGGTTAGCTACTGTTACTAAATGTATTCACACTGAAATATAGTTCCCTATGGTTATCATGTATGTGCGCATAATACACATATAAACTGAACAAAACTGGGTATATTATTGGAGCAGTTCATTCAAGAATGTATGTCATTAAGGTGTTTTGATGTGCAGGCTTTTTAAAAAACTTTTTGATTAAGTAACTGGGTATTGATTCAACTAGTATGATTGACACTGTCATTATCACTAAACAATCAGACTGACCCTTACAGAACTGAAATGTTTGCAGCAGGTCTGCAGCATACTTGCTGCAGGTCTGCTGCAAACAAAAAGCTTGCAGGAACCCTTTGAATAATGTTTGCAGAAGTTTGCAGCTAGCTGCGAACCTCCTGCAAACATTGCAGCTTTTTGCTGCAAGCTTGCGGCAAGTTTGCAGAAACTTTTATGTTTGCGGTAAGATTGCAGGAAACTCTAGAATTTAAGGGATGTTCGCAGCTAGATTGCAGGAATCTTTGATAATTCTATATGTTTGCAAGAACATTGCAAGAATTACATAAAATGACTGAGCATGCCCATTGGTAACTTCCTGGAAGTTACAGATTTAAAATTTGAAAATGTTGAAGGTGTTTGAGTCATGTTATCATACAATGGATTAGTATTTAGGGAGTATTTTAGATTGGAAATTAATAGAAAAGTTTTCAAAGACATTTGTTGTAAGTATTGATTCTTCATAGACGTGTAAATATATAAAATTCGTCCCCTCAATAAATACATGCATGAAGTTTTGAAAAACATTTTCAAACACGCATCAACTATAATACAGTACACGAGTCAAGAATGTTTGGAGATTATAACTTATTTTAAAATATTGTGTTGTTCTAATTCAAGTTGAATTATATTAAAATGTTAATTAAAAAGCAGTATTTATTTACAAAATAAATTTCAAATAAACCTTTTATCTTATTTTAGATATGCATTCAACTCATTTTAGCACTTACTTCAACAACAAGAAATCTTAAGACTATTCTTTAAAGGAATAAACCTTTACTATATGATAATTATGCAAATAATTAATTATTCGAAATATTATAGTATGTATGTAACCAAACTTTTAGAATTTACTGTGTAATAAAGATAATGTCATGTATATACACAACATGACTTAATTGGTTAGTATTGTATAATCATTTATGTAGTTCCTGCAAGTTTGCCGCAAGCTCGCAGGAGAAAAAATAATTTGAATATAAATGTTTGCAGCAGGTCTGCTGCAAACACGCAGGAGAAAGATTAATTTGCATAAAAATGTTTGCAGCAGGTCTGCAGCAAACACGCAGCAGGTCTGCTGCAAACACACAGGAGTTAGATTAATTTGCATAAAAATGTTTGCAGCAGGTCTGCCGCAAACACTCATTTGCATAAAAATGTTTGCAGCAGGTCTGCAGCAAACACTCATTTGCATGGTAAATTGTTTGCAGCAGACCTGCGGCGTATTTGCAGCAAACACGCTGCAAACACAGACTCTGTGTTCGCTGCAAGTCTGCAGCAACTTCGCAGCAGACCTGCAGCAACTATGTGCAGGATGCTGATTATTTCGGTAAGGGGAGAGACAAGGGGGACCTTTAATAACAATGCCCCACCTCCTAAACTGCCAATCAAATTGACCACATTACCTATCAACCTCAGTCTTACATAATTATACAGACCACTCAATAATATACATATAATTCTTAATACACAAGTATTTGACCTCATAATTGAATACACAAATGTGTATATTAGATGTTTGATATTTATAAGGATGATAGATTTATTTATTGCCAATTACTTTTGATCTTCATTACAAGACAAGACAAGACAAATACTTTATTAAAGTCTCACCACTTGTCACATATAAAATATACAGCTTTTTAAAACACAAATTAACAACAAGAGCCACTCTATAAAGAGTTATGAGAGACTATAAAACTATTTTTTTTAAATTATAATACAAATACAACTTAAGTCAACTATCACGAATATAAATCTGACCCCTCTTATTATAGAGGTATCTCATTGACTTCTAATTTGGGAAAATTATTCAATAAAATTATACACACTAGACTAATGAAGTTTATTAACACTAATAATTTGATAAGTGAAAATCAGATTGGCTTCAAAGAAAAAGCTAGAACAGCAGATCATATCTTCTCATTAAAGTCTATTGTAGACAAATATAAAACTAAAAAAAAGAAAGTTTTTGCAGCATTTATAGATCTGCGAAAAGCCTTTGATACTGTCTGGAGGGAGGGTTTATTCTACATTCTACTCCAAAACAGACTTCCAGGCAAGCTTTTTAATGTCATCCAATCAATGTATAATGACAACAAATGCAGAATTAAATTTCAAAATGGTATGAGCCATGAATTTATATCAAATTATGGAGTAAAACAAGGGGATGTACTTAGCCCCACTTTGTTTAATATTTATATAAATGGCCTTGTAAATGACCTTGATCATGCAAACACTCAACCAATTATTATAGGAGATGTTAAATTAACATCATTATTATATGCAGATGACATTATTTTATTATCTGAAACCCCCGAAGTTGAAGAAGGGCTACAAAATGCACTAAATGAGTTAGCTAAATTTTGTTCCCTATGGAAACTTGATGTTAACAAACAAAAATCAAAAATTATAATATTCAATTCTAATGGAAAATCTCACTGTAATTATTTTAAAGTAGAAAAAGAACATCTTGAGACTGTTAAATCTATTTGTTACCTTGGAATAACTATAAATTGTTCAGGAAGTTTAAGTCATTCAAAAAAAAATCTTATGGAAAAAGGGAGAAAGGCTTGGTTTAAAATTAAAAAAACAGTCTCTTTAGATAATTCCTGCAGTATGCTTGAAAAATTATTTGATACTTTAGTTGTTCCAATAACTCTTTATGGGAGTGAAGTTTGGGGTGTAAGCCAAGTGTTCAAAGATTCAGATCCATTTGAACATTTACATATTAAATTTATTAAAGAAATTTTAGGTGTACAGTGCAAAACAACAAATGTAGCCTGTTTAACTGAGACAAACAGAATCCCTTTGTACTTTAAAATTCAGCTTTCAGCTATAAAATTTCTAAACCATATTGTAAACTCGCCTAACACTTTAGTCCATAAAATATATAATAATGTAGAGAAAACAAGTAAATGGGTTAACATTGTAAAAGACTGGTTAAATAAATTAGGTTTTGGTCATCTCACTTTTGATACTTTTAATTTAAAATATCACATAAATAGTATCCAACAAAGAATCTATGACCAGGCTTATCAAATTATAAATTGTTCTATCAATAAATGTGAAAAATTAAATTTCTTTTGTCATACTAAAATAATTAGGAAAAGGCCCCCATATATTGATATATGTAAATTCAAAACTGACCGATCAGTTTTCAGTAAATTTAAACTAAGTGCACATTCCCTAGCAATTGAAAGAGGGCGTTATACCAACATTGAAAGAAGTAAACGCATTTGCTTATCCTGTAACAGACAAGAAATTGAGGATGAATACCATTTCTTCTCAATCTGTCCATGTTATTCATCATTAAGGGATACCTATATACAAAATATTAATAAAAATCTTAATTTCAATTTTATTAAATTGCAGTCCACTATAACACTTAAGCATTTGACTGTACTTTTAAATAGCAGTCTACCAGTCATTATAAAAATCACCATAAAGTATATTAATGATTGTCTTTTATTAAGAACATCTGTATAACTTGTATTTCTTTTAATATGCAATGCCAACCTAATTTTTGTTTGTGTTCTTTTTTCAATTGTTCATGAACATTAATAATGTGTTAACTGTTGATATTTATAGCCTTTTTTCTTCTTTGCTGTGAATACCACTGTCACTCTAATATAATTGTAATCAATTTAACTATTGTACGTTTATTGTCTTAATTTTGTATGCCATAACCATTTAATGTAAATGTGTTTGTGCGAATAAAATATTGTCTATTGTCTATTGTCTATAAAATACATTTTCGCTTTATTAAAATTTCACTGCAGATTTTGGAAGTATAAAATACCATATTTTCATTTGTAAAAAGAAATATAAATTTCTCATTACATAAAGTGATTCTGTAAATTATATCTGAAAGATAAATAATTAACGGATTAACCAGATCTTTAAAAAAATGAAATATGAATATAATTATGAATAAATAAAACTAAGGTATTCAAGTGAGGCCTATAATTTACTTGATAAATTTCCAATAATCCTCTGTAATTAATCAACAATTTAATTGGTACATTTTTTTTTTATCAGGAATTGGCTTGAAACAGTTTAAAAATGTTAAAACTTTTAATTATAACAAAACATTGAACATATGACTGCTTACTTTACTGAATTATGTCTTTGTTTGAAATATGTCTCATTTGGCACTCATACGTCATCTTCTTATTTATATATACAAAGCACGTTTTAGAAAAGAAAACAAATAGGCAATATGGCACCCACTATGATCCAGAGACTTTTAATATTGGAGATATTTGACATATGTCAACAGGACAGCAGCCGAACGATAAAAATACCTCTGAGGTATATTTTGTGATAAATTGTTATCAACAAACGGATATTATCGATGGATGAAACTATAAAAAATGTATTGAGCTATATACCGTACCCGCTCAGTTGCGGATCCAGGGGGCGGGGGTTGCAAATCATAACAAATTATTTATGTAATTGTGTATTATTTATTTATGTGTTATCAAAGAATAAGAATAAGAATAAGAATAAGAATTTTATTAGTTTGAAATCCAAACAATAGGATTGTTACTAAAATACACAACAAAAACAACAAACAAACAGGCATATTAAAATTACAAAACGATAGTCAATAAACAGTTACACTACAAACATGTAGCATTGAAAGAAAAACAAAAACATAGATCAATAGTATTAATTATAATACTAGTTTTGACAGCATGCCTCCTCTTTAAAGTTATGTATTAAAATATTATGCTCATGTATCAAAAAATATGTTATAATATACATTACACAGTTCATATATTGACATTATAATTGTTTCTCTCATTATACATTTCACTTATGTAGTTAACAATGATAAGTAAAATATCACATTCTTCGCAGGAAAATATAAAATCAAATTTATTTTCTTCACTCATGGAATTAAAACAGGGGACAATATTAGAAATTTCATTAAACATTTTGATCCTAGTTTTATTAATTTCTGAACATGTAATGATGAAATGAAATTCATCTTCCAACTCTTTATGGCATAAACAGTCCAGGCGATTATTGTAAAGAGTAATATTACTTAAACCTATAATATAACATAATAAAGTAATATTACAGCTTTATGTAATATAACGTCTATATTACAAAAAGACGTAATAATCAATATTACGAAAAGATGTAATATAGTTTTGCTAAATTACGAATATAAGTAATTTAAGTTATGACGACCATTTTAGTAAAATTCGACATCATTGTTACTGACCTCAAGTAGCTTTTCTAATACAGAAATGATCAACTTTCAGTTTAGCATTTGCAAAAAATATTCATTTTACCGCATCAAAGGTTTAAATACAAAATAAACGCTTTTCCGACATGTCATTCTCTTAAAGTCGTAGTTTTTGACATAATGCATTTCAACACAGTCTTCAAAGTAATTTCTGTAGGAAGAAATATATTGTAGCTTTTTAGAAAGGTATCATGTGCAAGGATTTTGATAATAGTATAGCGTCGAAAAATGTTTAAAGAAACCCGTGTATCAAAATAAAACAATATTTCAGCGGAGATAACTCTTGGTTACTTAGAATGTGGTATAAGATGGATTTTGGTTGTTTCCCTTAAAATTATTAAACTACAACAATTTTACTGAAATATACTATGTCGTGGCAGGGATCTTTTTTATTTTACGTAACTTTTGGATGAGTTTATGAAGTTTAATATATATATTGATATATTTATGATATTTGAAAATGTTTAAACTTCAATAAATCGAACTTGATTTCATATAAATGAATTAACTCCGCACATAATGGTGGGTGTGTAAGGTATTATAGTGTCTCAGTTTTACTTCGGATTTCTTCCAATTAATTGATTTGGAACATCTTAGTTGGAATGATTTCAGTATTTTGATATAAAAAAAACTCCTATGCAACCACGAGGCATATCACATTGCATTAAAGGACACGACATCATTTTAGTTTAGCTTGAGATATTCATTTTAAGATACATTTTTTTTTATATAATCAAATATGTAAATTACATTTTAATTCTTCTTCAATAGATCTCTTGTCATAGGGTGAAACTTGCACATTTATTTCTTATAATAGATCGGCATTTAATTGCCCATATTAATTTACTATGGTCAAGCGTGTTTAGTATTTGTAGATTTATTGTTTTTATTATCTTTAGCAGCCTGTCGGATGGACCTTTAAATTTGATGTATGATTCCGCTGTGTTTAAGCTGTAGTCATTTCTAATTAGAAGCCGTATATTATACATTAATGTTTCTGTTTGTTTATATTCTGTCCCTAAACGTCTGTGACCTGGAGATGAATGACGATTTAATGTTGGAGAAATTCATATAAGTAGCAAAGTCCTTAGCAAATAATAAAAGTGGATGAATGTTGAGATTCGGGAGGATTGAAGATAGTTAGTGATAGAGAATGGACGTGTCTCTATATTAACAATGTAATGTAATGGAAGTGTTCATATATATATATATATATGTGAACTTGTGCATATTAAATATGTATATATGAACATTACTTTTTAAAGCTAATGCCTTAGAATAGCTCTGTGACACTAGTTATAATGACAGATCTGCCATCATCAGGGGTCCAACCATACCTATTATTTGTTTATAAATGTTTTCATCAAATTAAAATACATTGTTTTCTAAAATGATTCTCAACAAATTTATAAATACACTTGATTGGCGAAAAACGTCTTTAATGTTAAAAAATAGTTCAAAATACAGTTATAAATTATTCATCAGCTCAAGCTCAAATCAATTAAGTCCTACAATTATTGACTTTTAAATTTTATTTGTCGAAACTGTCATAGGCTCGTTCAACATCAACCAATAGAACTTCTTGATGTAGATTAGTAAGCATCTGTGTGATATCATACGAAACCAAACGAAACCAAAAGGCTATATGCCATAGGTATTATTTCTCGAAGATATCAATGAACGATGTAGCCTACACGTATCTTTTAAATGTGAAGACTGATATGAATTAGAAAAAAGTAATACTATCATATTACCCCTTTCTTATAATTTCAATTTGAAAATAAGTTCGATTGTTTATTAATTTGTTATGGTCACTTGTGTTTCTAATTTGCCGTATTTCTTTACCTTAGATAAATCGTCTAAATACATGCTGTGAGTGACAGCTATTTATGTGCAGAAACAGATAAGAATTTGTTTCTTTAAAATAGATTTCAAGGTCAAGAATGCCATATGTTGTAAATCTTTTACCTTTAATTACATTATCATCTAAGAACGACATTTGATCGTCTCTATATATGCCATCATGGCATGATAGAATATTTTGTCTTTATATTGAAATGCAGAAATAACTAGATGCATTATTTCGAACATAAATATGTCACAGATTCCAGGTGACGGAACTGCACCAATTGCCGCACCTATTGTTTGTTTATAATTTTCCATCAATTTCAAATACATTAATTTTATTTAATTTATTTTCTAAAATGAATTTCAATAAATATAGAAATACATTAACTCGTGGAACATTGACTTTATTTGAACTGTCACAGCACAAAATAAAGTTTCTTGAGTACGAGATAAGTAAACATTTGTTGCCATGGGTTTAATTTTCCCAATGATATTGATGGAAACGATGTAGTATCTTAAGTATATATATCAAGAGTCTATCTAAAAAATGAGGTTACATGTTTTATGACCTTCCAAATACCGTGACGATCCCTAACATCATTTATTGTTGAAATCTGGATCTAGTGTACACAATGATATTGACACCTTATGCTTGTTGCATAACATCGTGGCCACAAGTTAATTATTTTCTGTTTATAATTAAATTTATATTGAGATCCATTTTGTTACATGTTGTGATCAATTTTATTTGGCAATAGCAGGGTTAAAGAACATCAGTTGTTCGACCTGTTAGTCAAATGCGTTTTGTTTAAATATACTTTTTCACTTTCTGGTCTTTTGGAAAATTTGTTTTACATACACACGTATAAAAATGGCGGTTTTTATCCAACGCAATCATAGGTTTGAACGTAGTTTTCAATTTAGACTCGTTTATATATATACAAGCGATTTGGTGTCACGATATCACAGAAGCATGGGTTCGAATCCCGGCGAAGGAAGAACCAATAATTTGCGCAAGCAAATCTACAGATCTAACATTGTTGGGTTGATGTTTAGACGAGTTGTATATACATTATGTACACAGCCATGTATCACCATCATTGATGGCGATCCGATGGATACATCTGTTATAGGGTTGTCACTGACTCAGACGTACTTATGAATATAATTATTTTCTGTGACTGTATCTTACATTAATTTGTAGGATCCTTTACTATAGATAATTTAGCTGATCTGTAACAATAACATCTTCATGCCTTATATATCATGTACTGTAGTACGCCGCTAGATTAAAACTGACGTGGAAAGGTAACATATGGCCACCGAAAGCTCTTTTTTTGAGAGCCCAGGTGGTCGTGTGGTCTAGCGGGACGGCTGCAGTGCAGGCGATTTGGTGTCACGATATCACAGTAGCATGGGTTCGAATCCCGGCGAAGGAAGAACCAAAAATTTGCGCAAGCAAATCTACAGATCTAACATTGTTGGGTTGATGTTTAGACGAGTTGTATATATATATATAAATATACAACTCGTCTAAACAGGAACCCAACAATGTAAGCAAATTTTTGGTTCTTCCCTAGCCGGGATCCGAACCCATGCTACTGTGATATCGTAACACCTACTCGCCTGCACTGCAGCCGTCCCGCTAGACCACATGACCACCTGGGCTCTACTAGTGTCTGAAAATAGCAACAATCAACATTCAATCTATCTAGGTGTGGATCAGTTTCAACTGTCACAACCTTTGGAAATCTAGAGTTGTGCCATTTCACATCGTAAATACCTATTTTTATTTCTGGCATATTTCTTTAGTCTTTGCGGTGTGTTTGGAAATTTTAAAATTGTTCCAGCGTTCGCTTAAATTGTATAAATCAAGATTTTGATAGAGTCTCAATTTGAAATGACATGATTCATTTGTCATCGTGCAATTACCGAAGAAGGATATCTGTTATCCGAAATATCTATTTTTTGTATATTTTATAGTTATTTAATGGTGATGTTATACTATAAAATATACAAATATTAAATAACTATAAAATATACAAATATTAGATATTTCGGATAACAGATATCCTTCTTCGGTAATTGCTCAATGACAAATGAATCATGTCAATTCAAATTGAGACTCTATCAAAATCTCTCTCTATATATATATATATATATATATGTGTGTGTACAGTGAAGATAACTTCTAACCTCTCATCAAACAGAATCTGTCAGAAGAACTGTTCTATGTCAGTTTGTAGATCTGTGATCCTGACACCTAGACAGTATTTACCTAGAATATATTTGGTCAGTTCTATCTAGAACTGATTTAGACAGTTCTAACAAGAATAGTTTTAGACAGTTTTACCCTAAAACTGATACTGACAGTTCTACCATATAACTGATCCTCAGAGTTCTACCTAGAGCTGATTTTATCAGGTTACCTAGTTCTGATTCTGATAGTTCTACTTAGAACAGTTCTAAGGTAGAACTGTTCTATGTATATAACTGTTCTATCACAGTTTAAGACAGTTCTATGACAGATTATTCTGACAGTTCTAATGAGATGTTAAAAATGATCTCCACTGTAGGCTGATTTTGAACAAATGGTATAAGAAAGTAATCTACGTAATGACCAACAAGTTCAGGTTTCACATTTGTTCAAAATCAGCCTACACCAAACCTGAACTTGTTGGTCATTACGTAGATTACTTTCTTATACCATTTGTTCAAAATCAGCCTACACCGTTTGAAACCACACTATGATATAATTGGTCTGCCAGGTGGAATTGTACGTGTGCTCTTTTATCCTCAGTAGCTGACACATGAACCCTCGAATCAATTACAACTTTCCTTTTTTTAAGAATGGAACCTTGTGGATCAACTTCATGGAGATTTATAAATACTCTCAAAGTCAAGTTGTTAATTAGAAACTATTTACTATTATCGTGGGACAACGACGACGATTACAATTACGTCATACCATTATAAGAATAAAAACAACTGCGGATGTATAGAAAATAGCTGAAAAAAATACTGGTAATGAAATGATTTATTTAATGGTATTTAACCCCATCAAAGTGTGTAATATACTGATCAAACACAATGTGTAAATATATTGTTTAATTATATGATATATGCTGATTAAAATAATTCATACTTGGATGCAAAATATTTGATAATTTCTATGTTGTTTATAATGAAATATAATATACTTTATTTCAAATCAATCAGCACATTCAGTCTAACATGGCATAACAATTATTAACAATGCATCAAAAATACTTATGGAAAGATCTTTCTTAAATTTAAATGTGACAAATAAACAAATAACAAAACAAAAAAACAACTTCACATATGTATATTATATTTTGTACAAATTATGATTAATGTGTCTTGTACATATTGCAAAGGATAATAATATTTACACAAAATAATACAAATACACATCTAAGGTAAGAAATAAGATAATTTTTTGAGGCAAATGAATAAATCAAAAGTAATAGATATATATAATAATTTTCTTCTTTATATTCAATTCAATTACTAGATAAACTAAGTTTAATTGACTGGTTAAAGTATAAACATGACAGTAAAAACTTGCTGTCGCTCATTGTGCTGTTTGTTGCATTTAATGATTTTTTTTTATTCATTTTCTCCTTTTTTTCCTTTTTTTTTTATTAAAATCTTTTATATAATCCCGTTTTTACAATTAATTCGTACGAACTTAAAAATTCAATATTGATTTTTATTTAAGTTCCATTAATATATGCAAGTAGCTAATTGTCCTAACAAAAATACGAAAGTTATTGTTGAATGAAGCTTGATTTTTAATAAGAAACCACAAGGACTGAAATACTTTGTCGATATCTTAAAATTAAAACTTAACAATTTTGTTATTGATGCGTATTTAAAATCTTTTAAGAGTCATTAGAAATCATATAAAAAACTGTAAACGGATACGCATGTTTCAAGTTATTCACAGCAATAATAACCATTAACCGAAATTTACAATTTGTAAACAATAATGACCTTGTTACCACTAAATTGTTAATGCTTGAGTTTATTTTTATTACATAACTTGCTAGGACAGCTTGTCATTTATACATTTGGTACTGTAATTGATATTATAATTAACTACATCCACATTGTAATGTTGTTGGTGAATAAACTAAACAGGTGCCGTTGTCTTTATTGTTTTAAGCTTATATCAACTATCAGATTCACAAAATAACTTATAAAACACGTTCTTTTAAATAAAGATAAAATAAATAATTACTTTAAATTTTTTTATGAAGTTTGCGACTTTACTTATATTGAACAAATATACAAAATAAATACTATAAAACAACTACAAAAGCATTCTAGAGTTTCAAATTGTATTTAATGATACCACTCAATTGGTGTCACCTAAATTGAATTCATGAATTTAAATGTCTAATACCGTTGTCTTCTTTCTACATCTTTTCCCAGTTTTAGGCTGGAAAGCATTTCGTGCCTCAAGATCTTCGTCGTCCACATATGTCCAAAACCGACAGGTATTTTCTGAAAAACGGCAAAAATATTTTTTTTAATTAAACTTCATGATAAAGTTTTCAAAGTAGTTTCTTTCAAAAATATTCTTGATCAATACAATATTGGAGGCGCGTACAGCGAATGAAAGTAATCAATTTCGAATGAGAAAATGAATTTACATTTTCCTAAAGCAGTTTTTTCAGATATTCATATTATATTCAGAAATTTGAAAAGTGGATTCACCGAAATACAATTGCTAGTGAACATGGTGAATGAATGAATAAGTTGAAGTTTCCAAAGTTTCGTCATCGTAATGTGCATATTCAAGTGTTTAGCAAAGAAAAATTGACGAATATAACTTATGATTTCCCCTACAACTAAGAAAGTTCACATATGCTTTACAGACATCTTTAGTGAGCTTTCAATACATATCCTATTTTAACCATACGAACTACATTTTTTATGATCGAATTGTTAAGTATGAGAAATAATTACCTTCTGTAGAGGTGCTACCGTCTTTATCGTGACTATGATCAGATTCGGCATCATTCAGCTCTGTTTTTTTGGCTCTTTCGTTGAATAATTTTTTCAGTTTTTCTGTTGGGATATAAATAAAAAAAATCTTTAGATTTTTTTTCTTTCAAGTATGACAATTAATATAGAAACATTTTAAAGAAAATTGGTACCGTTAATTTTATTACTACCACTGGGTCGATGCCTCTGCTTGTGGACTATTAGTCCCCGAGGGTATCAACAGCCCAGTAGCCAGTACTTCAGTACTGGCATGAACAGATTTTTTGTGTTATTAAAATTTGCTGTAACAAAATATTAGAAATTGTTATAAATTAAGGAATGTATCTCCCTCATGCAAAGCTCCGATTCCTTTCACGGATTGGGCTATACCTTTTGGACCTTTTGGATTATAGTTCTTCATCTTTTATATAAGCTTTGGATTTCAAATATTTTGACCACGATCATCACTGAAGAGACATGTATTGTCCAAATGCGCATCTGTTGCAAGAAAATTCGGACCGTTAATTTTATTTTAACAAATGGCATATATTCAACTGTCAGAGGCATGAATGATTTAATCAATTATATCGTACTTGGTCGAACATATATCAGTAAAATACATTTTGTCATCATTAGCTATAAAATACAATTAAGAAATGTACATTAGAGGCACGAAAGATACAAGAGAGACAGTCAAAGTCATCAATCGAAAATAAACTGACAACGCCATAGCTAACAAAGAAATAGACAAACAGCTAAAAAATAGTACAAACGACAAAACATAGAAATCTAAAGACTAAGCAACACGAACCCCACAAAAAACTGAGGGTGTTCTCAGGTGGCCCGGAAGAGTAAACAGATCCTGCTCCACACACAAAGAAGAATCAAACTAAGTACTTCTTGAGCAGCTACGTTTTGAGTATACTATATAGTGCGTAATATGACGAATTAATGGTTTCTACAACTTCAATTTTTTAATTTTATTTTCATTTTTGTCTTTTTTTCGAATGCCGATGTTATATAAAAAAAGAAGATGTGGTATGATTGCCAATGAGACAACTATCCACAAAAGATAAAAATGACACAAACATTAACAATTATAGGTCACCGTACGGCCTTCAACAATGAGCAAAGCCCAAACGCATATAGTCAGCTATAAAAGGCCCCGATAAGACAATGTAAAACAATTCAAACGAGAAAACTAACGGCCTTATTTAAGTAAAAAAATGAACGAAAAACAAGTATGGACCGTTGGTTTTCCCGTTTGAATGGTTTTACACTAGTAATTTTGGGGCCCTTTATAGCTTGTTGTTCGGTGTGAGCCAAGGCTCCGTGTTGAAGGCCGTACTTTAACCTATAATGGTTTAATTTTTAAATTGTTATTTGGATGGAGAGTTGTCTCATTGGCACTCACACCACATCTTCCTATATCTATGGAACACATAAACAAACGACAACCACTGAATTACAGGCTCCTGACTTGGGACAGGCACATACATAAGTTATGTCTGTTCTTCGACGTAATAGTTTAAGTCGTTTATATTTTACCATACCTTTTCTCTTAAGACAAAATTAGATAAATGATTCAGATACCTCTCTCAGGGACGCACATTTATTGTAATTAAAAGACTTACCTCTTTTCGATAGATCTGTATTTTTCACATTAGATAAGTTATTCTGCAATAATAATGGAGAAGTATGCTCAATTCTTGTCTATGTTTTGTAGGTACCACTAGCATGCATATGCCTTTTCAAGTCTGTGAAATTTCTGGTAAAAACGACTTGTTATATTAACTTAATTTTGTTTGTTTAATTTGTATTGGCAAACTATTTAGGTTCATAATACGAAGTGACGTATTGTTTTCTTGTTCCAGTTCTCTTTACTTTTATTCTTTAAATTGGTCACCGCATCGAATGCATGTGTATATGAAGTATGTCCAAAAATGTATGAAAAAGATATTTTTGTAATAGATCAAATCATTTCAATGTATTGTTATAATATAGTTTTGTTATTGAAAAAAAAATATAATAATATGCAATAGTTTTTCCACTATACATTATTTTTACTACTATGAATTTATCTTCGGTGGTTTAAAATCAGAAAGGCCAAATAAAGTACGAGTTTAAGGACCAAGATACCTAAAAGTTTTCCCAAATAAAGCTAAGGTCATATATTTCTGAGATAGAAAAGCCTTAGTATTTCAAAAATTCAAATTAAGATAACTTACTCTGTAAAGTCGTGGTAAATTCACGTTATCAGTGCTGTCGTCATCGTCGTCGTCAAATTTAAAATCATCAGTAGTAGCAGCTAAATCATCATCATCATCATTGGTGTCGTCGTCGTCACCGTCGTCATCCTTATTGTCATCATCATCGCTATCATTATCATCATCCTCATCGCTATGATTATCATCATCATCATCTTCATCGCTATGATTATCATCATCATCATCCTCATCGCTATTATTATCATCATCATCATCATCCTCATCGTCGTCGTCATCATCGGCGCCGTCGTCAACGTCGTCGATATCTCCATCTTCATTTTCATTATTATTTTTCGAAGCATCAAAAGCAACAGCATCAACAGCTGAATCGTTATTCACATCAACATCATTATTGTCACTATCATCATCAGCTACTGCAACAATAATGTTCGTACGTTTACTTTTTACGGTCCTAATTCTCTTTCTTGTGACCTTCCTTTGTGGAGTTGCTACATCTATGAGTAAAAAAAAAATGGAAATATTCAGATTATTTCAGCTTATCTAAGATAAAATTGTTAATCAATACATCCATATTAGTACATGTTGTCATATGGTATATTATATATGCAGATACAAAAATAACTGATTCTCTATATTTGCTTGTCATGTAATACATGTAATACCATCGGACGTCCTGCAATTGATTATACTGTTTTGAGTTCTTATCTTAATAATTGTCAAATGAAAGGTTTCCGTCTGTAATATGTGAACATGGCGAAGTAAGCAAAATTCTTGCAAACGATAATGAAGGTATATACGTTTCTTAAAATCAAATGTTTATGGAATTCATTAATACCTGATTAAACACAATTCCATGAAGCAACACTTTCTAAAAATAGATCGTGTATTAAAAAAAATGAAAGCAATAATTTAGAGTAGTAATATAAACAGCATAACGTTATACTATGACAGTAATCATACCATGTGAGTAAGAGTCATTCTCATGACCTGGCTGAATGTTTACATCTTGCAGTGTCTCCATCTGCTCTCTGGCAATATTTCGGGACACTCCTGGACCACACGACAACTTTGTAGGTGTTATGAACTGGGTTTCTCTTAAATTTTCCTCATGAGGGAAATACGTTTCCGTCAACCCATCCCTCTGTTTTTTTCTTTGTATGTCCCTTTTATCCACAATAGGTCTACCATTGAGCAAATTATCATAATAGGCTCCTTTCCCATCTCTCTTAATAGTTTGACGTTGTTGTGTCAAATCGAAGCACACGAACGCAAAAGTCACATTTAGGTGTTTCAATTCTTTAAGTCTTTTAAATTGTTGTTTTATACCACGCAAAGCAGTCGATTTTTTTCTTCTTTCATTGGATATTTCTGATGTTTTCTTTTTCTGCAGCGTATCATAAGTTTTTCTTTCGCCGGGTTTTCTAGGTTTTCTTGGAGTAGACGATTCAACATCATCAATGTTAAATTCATCCTCAGAAGGATCATTCTCTGAATCATACCTAATTTAGAAATACAAAAAGATTTTATAAATAATTAATAAAGACCATGCATATATAAATTACTACAGATCGTATATATATATAAGTGAGTATCGTTTGATAAAGATTATACATATATGTCAAAAAGTAGGTTAATTATTTTAAACGCATGTTTTTATTCGTCAGATTGAACATTCTTGTAATCAATAACATTTCTTTAGAATTGTGTAAACAAAATTATATCCACAGCGTGTACAGTGGTATAGATGGATTTGTTTTTTGCTATATGTTAAAAAAATCATATTAAGACCATAGCACATATATAGTCATCGAAAAAATAGAACATTATTTATTTTTTTTTAATTATAAAACGTTACATTTTTTCGTTAGTCTTAAGTTTTTAATCGTATAACATATACTTTTTATGAGCAAAATGATGAGCGATCGTTTATTCTATGTATCCTTTTTTACTCTTTAGCTCTTTTCACGTTATTAAAAACAACATTTAAAAACTTTAATGTATAACAATGAGCAGAGGGACGATCATGTGTTTTGAATGTTGGTACAGCTACTGAGGTTTGTGTCTGAATTGGGATTTGAAAAAGAAAGTACATTTACCAGGAGAAAACTGATAATTTCACCGCGCTAATCGTCGTATGATTTTACATATCTATTGTTTTATGTGCAATTGATTTTGTTGATAATTATCTTTATATCAAATTTTTCTATCGTTAAACAAAAATAAATAAGTATTATCTTTTAATGTTGATTTGTAGTTTTAGTGACTTTAGAAATACATGATATTTTATTCGGCCTTAATCATCAGTGTATATATAAATTTCAAAATCGAAATAACACTTGTTTATATCACCAATAGACATTTTCCGTTTTTGTTGACGAAAAAATATGTTTATGTGTTAAACTTATAACAAAATTCACTAGAATTTTCTAGTAAATTCTGTAATAAGTTATACACACAAACATCACAATAAGCATAACTACGGGTTTTTTTAACAGTTAAGCTATTATTGTACTTATTTTACCTAGCCATGTATGATGTATAATATATGAAATCATAGTTCTCGTTCCCATCTACTCCACGAACACTGATGTTGTGCTGCTTACCACGTCTTTCAATTCAAAATAAAGTGTTACATAGACATCACGTTTGATTAGGGGACTTTTTAAGGAATCCAAAATAGTTTGATAATGCCTCTGCAAAAGTTCATCTGATGATAATTGGTCGATAAGTTTCTGTATTTTCATGCTTAATCTTTCCTTTGAAAGCTTGTGTTGATAATCGGTTTCTTCATTTATTGTAACATATACGGGTTCATTGTTAACAATCTCTATGGGTTGGCATAAAATCTCCGATTTAATTTTTTGCAAACGTTTTCCAGTAGAAATTGGTAAAAATTGTAACAAATCTGGATGTAGTTCTAGTCCTTTAAGTGAGACAAAGCTTTTCTCATTTGATGAAATGTACCTCCGTAATACAGGTCTAAAACTGTTAATGGCGTTATCAATGTCAAGTTCTTTCGTACCAAATTCAGTAGGATTTTTTAACCCAAGGAGAATAGAAACTTTACTTTCTAATTTTTCAAAAAATTTAGATTGCAACATATTGCCTTCCATGTCTCGTCGGACGGAATTGATCCTGACGGCAGATATTGTTTCACATTTTTGTTTTTTTCTTCTAGCAGAAAATCCAAATCTTGTCCTTTTGAGCTGTCTCCACTCACCGTAAAAGATATGTTGTTATCCCAAATAGTTTTCACCACATTTGGCATTGTATTGTACTGAACGGTGTCAAAAAGTTCAATGCTCTGGTAATGTGGGTGATGTCGACCGTAGAACAATTCTTTTAAGTGAAATTTTGCACTAGCGACTAGCTTGGCATTATTGCGCCTCATTCCCATACGTAAATTTATCAATGCCTGCGAAAATCTGCATACTTGTAAATGTAAATATTGATGTCTAGGAATATGAGACAATACTGTTTTATAAAAAGATATAAAGTTAGCTGCTGAGGAATCTCCTTGGTTTTTTTCTATATGCTTAATAAATGGTACAACCATTTCGCGCATAGCAGAAGTGTGAAATGTAAGAAGAAGTTGCCATGCTACATGATGATCCTTACATGTTTTAGCAAAGTTCTTCGCATTTGGGCTGTTAAATCCCATGAGCTCGCACATCTTTTCAAGATATGGTATCCAGTTCAACTCAAAAAAGGCCTTGACAGCATTCATTTCAAAATGACCCCCGCCTATTCTAAGATAAAGCCAGTCGAATTCCTTTTGATACGCACTTTGTAAATCGGAATGTTGGCGTTTGTGGTGTTGCGTGTACTCTTCTTTTGATGTAAAAGAGGCTTTATCTGAACACGCCTTGTTATTAATGCAATGTGTACAGATAACAGCTTCATTCAATATCTTCTGGAAGAGACTATGTGGTCTTCCGTCACAGCAGACGAAAGTCCAGTCTCTATCATTATCTTTACCGTATCGCTTAATGCCAGCTTGCATTCCAATGTGTCTTAGTATCATTGCGACAGACTCACTGCTATTTGGGTTCTGAAATGTAGGCATTCCCATGCTTACTGCAGTAGGCCCTTTATGGTTGGTGGATACATATGAAAATCTTGAATAATTTGCTGTGTTTTCTTTTCTCTCTGTGGAATTAGAATTTAGCTCTTCTGTCAACACAGGCTTTTCTTTTTTCTTAGGCTTTGCTGTTGTTTGCGAATTGCTATTTTTTCTTGCTTCCTTTATACCTTTTTTTTTCTTGCATCCTTCACATATTAATTTTTTCCTGGCATTTTCGCTCCCACATAAAGTGCAAATGAGGATATCCTTTTTCCTACTTTCATGGAAATCCTGTTTGTCAATTTCATCCTCAAAATCGTCTGTTGATGATCGCGATGTCATACGATCTGTAATAACTGCATCAATGGCAGTCTGAATGTAGTGTTGAAGATGTTCCAAGTGAATCGATTCGAGTTCTTGGTAGTAATCAGAATCGTTGTCTTGAATGTTGCTCACAATTTTTTTAAATTCTTGTTTTTCAACCTCAGCTACTCGCTGCTTTTCTTGAAGATCGAAACGTTCTGCGTGCTTAATTTTGTCTTCAAAATGATTTATTGAAAAATAATTTTTCGGTTTTAGATTTTCTAAATATTGGATATCTAAATTATCAGCTGAACTTTTCATTATAACATGTACTTGAGTGGTTATGATAGATGACCTAGAGCGATTTTCCGCACTTATACCTCTCTTGTAGCCTATAATTTGTTCATTATCGAAACCGAACATTAACGGTCTTTGTGGACATGGCTGGACTTCGTTTCCTGCATTCGATATCCATTTCTGTAATGTTTTATAGCATCCACTGGGCGATGATTTTGCGATTAAGTCAATAACAGACCGGCTGCTCGTTCTTGCATATATATTCAGAGACAAAAGAAAGGAAAGTGGTGCTACCAATTTCTGCGATATTAAACCATAAACGTGTTCTACAGCACGACATAGCGTTATTTTCTGTGGTTCGGTCGATCTGTTAGGATCGAACAGTGTGATTCCTTTTAGGAAGTTAAGCAATACATTGTTTCGCTTTGAAAGCCATTCATCTGGATTGAAATCTATTATTTTGGTCTTTTCCAGGGAATCTTGAGACATAAGTTCAGCGTCTGCTTTTAGAAGTTTTGCTTGTTTTGATCCGAGGTTTATTGCTAAAGACGCAATCTCATTTTGTGTTAAAAGAGGGAGAAGTTGATCTAAGAAAGATGACCGTCCGGTTTTCGACATTTTTTTGAATATGTCGAGCATATTTTTAGTGTTAATTGTTCTTGGAAATTCTAATGAGTTCCCTGAAGAAGCATTTGATTCCGTCAAACCCTCTGGACTTGATTCTCTTTCCCGGTGTTCATTACTAGGCAGAATCACCCTCTTTCTTTTGTCTTCTTCCGGCTGTAAATTGTTTATTTTTCGTTTTTTCCCTCTTTTGATATTACAAATTTTGCAGTCATCATTATGAGGTTTAAAACATACAGGATTTACCCGAGTTTTAAATTCATTCAAGCGGCCTTCTGCTTTTAATTTCCTGCATTTCAAAAGTAACATTTCATGAGAACGACATAAAGCCGTGGGATGAATTTCCTTCTGATCTTCTTTGATGTCTACATCAAATACTTCCTTTATTTCAGGTGTGAAAGCGCATTTGTCAAAAGTTGGTCTGTGTAGGTCACGTGTTCCGCATATTCTGCAAATGGTTTTCAACAATATGATGTGTTTCTCCACTTCAATTCTGGAATAAGATCCAGTGGCATTATGATATAGTTCAACATTATTCTTCATGTTTTTTTATTTTATTAGTATTGTATATTGTATCGTTTGTCTTGCGTTATCATTATACTAAAATTGAGAATGGAAAAGGGGAATGTGTCAAAGAGACAACAACCCGACCAAATAAAAAAAACAACAGCAGAAGGTCACCAACAGGTCTTCAATGTAGCGAGAAATTCCCGCACCAGGAAGCGTCCTTCAGCTGTCCCCTAAACAATTAACTGACATGCAAGCTCCAGACTTCAATTAAACTGACTGAAAGATTATGATTTCATCATATGAACATCAGGCACAATCCTTCCCGTTAGGGGTTTAGTATCATACCATCATAACATATATGAGAAAAACATAACCCGTGTCATGCCAACAACTGTTTTTAGAATAAATGTGTTTAGTTCCGACGCAAAGACCTTATCCGTGACTCAATATTAACGCAAAAATATGCAATATTTAATGACTTGACAACAGTATCGTAATTATATCCCTTCTTAATAAGTCTATTCATAAGTCTATGCATGTCACAAATGCGTTTCCGTAAGAAAGTCCCTGTTCTAGATATTTTATTTTATATTTCGTTGTCACGATTGGATTTTTAAGATTTATATGATGATTTAAAGTTTTATAGTTTGTGATTAAGGATTTATAGTACTTCATCTCAATCTGTTTTAAGTGAATAGTTTAAATTTTTTCTCAATTATTAAATAGTTAACATGGTAAAGTGGAGCTGTCAATCTGTCATCTCATGCTGATTAAGAGTGCATTTCTGTCTAACCTAAATTTTGTAAACGTCATATTTGTGTTACGTTTATACGATATGATAGGCACTAGGGCGAATATTTCATTGCATTGTTTGTCTTTTTGCAGATTGTTCCGATGTTCTCTTATAATCTTACTGAAATTCAAGGTTGAAGTTAGTAACAAAGGTAGCGTTTTTACAAACAAACGATGAAAGACAAACTGTAGTAGATGTTAAGCGGGTGCATAGTTTGTCAAACTTGATCAACAAATAATCAAAACATGTGCGCGCTTAGCCGTTTGCATCGTTTGTGTTAGAAAGAAATGCACTCTAAGTAACGGATATTATAATTCGTCAAACCGATAATGCCGAAGTCAAAGATAAAATGAAGTCAATTGTGTTTTTACATCTTTATAAGTAGTATTTCAACTTTCATTTAATATATAAAGTTTGATATGTATTTTCCGTTAAAAATAGGAAATTAAAAGTGTTATTCTTTTTTAAACTGTTTTTATAAAAATGGCAGATTGTACTATAAAAGCCTGTTTATTGAAGCCGTCTCAGGATTATGGCAATTCATAAGCCCTCTAAAGACACATCCTCGTCCTTGTATATTTATATATTTTATGCGATACTTAAACTTGTCTCAATAAATATTTTTTCCTTGGTAATGTTCTATGGTGTAGCCCTATTGGTTGTAATATTTGATGCATTTTTATATGTTTATAGTTCATTTTTGTTGCTATCTACCTATACTCGAACTCTAAAAATAGACTAGTGTTGCAACTAGGACACAAAAAAACTATAACCACCTTTATGAAGTGTATGTATGCCATGTTGGATTAACCTTCTGATGACTTATATATAATAAATCATGTCACTACAACGGCACGTGAATTTGTAATAAAATTTCCAAATGCATGAACAGATAACATACGTCGGTCTAACAGTGTTAATTTACAGACAATTATACTCTTTGAAAATTTATTTAATTTGTTTGTGTTTTGACTTAATTCCATTATCTATTTATATTGTGTCAGTAACTATTCTTTTCACAGATAACAATAATTACACCATTTTAATAATCAGCATGTTATCAGCGCATTTCTTCTTCATAGATTGATTACAGTTTTCGATTAAAGATATATATTTATATAATAAGTGCTATTTTATGACTCTATTTTGAAAACATATTCTTCAATTCTTTCAAGATGGGGTTTATTCAAATAATGTTGTTTTTAATAAATCAAATTTGCTCTCATTTTGCCAAATAATAATTATTTCCGTAACATGGATGTCAACAGATAAACATATGAAAGATTATTTTTACATGTTTTGATAGATTGATCATGTTGATAATGCGTTTGGACTTCGAATTCAAAACTCCATAAAAGCTGTAGTATCATATTTCTTCAGTCTTTGTGATATGCAGGGTTTAACAGTTTAAACTATTTTCAGTACAAAATCTGGAAATCAGCACTCAGGCCACATCAAATTCATTTTGAAGATTGATTTTTTTCTCAAAATAGCGGTATCAAAATGGGGATTTTATACATCTTGAGTTATCTATTTATTTATTTGAATATATACTTTTGTTTACTAGTATCAAGTTTATTTCACTTTAAAGGTTTTCAGGTATAAAAAAAATATATCATAAGGTCTGTGTCAGGAACTTAAAAACTTACCTTTGACGATCAAATTCTTGTCTTTCCATTGCCATGATCTTCTTCACTTGCAACTTTGAGTTTTGTTTCGTCTTTCACAATTTTAACACTTGCGGGAATAACTTATAATGAAACACTTTATGGAATATAGGAATGAACATGGAATGAAATAATTTCGCAAAGAATATATTTTTCCGGCCTTTATATATACTGGTCAATAAAGGGGAGGGTCTTCTTAGAATTCAAAGGACTTTATCAAACATAAGTTTTTATTGGTCCAAAGCATCATCCTTTTTTTTATTCATATATTTTAGTGGGATCTTAGTGGAATTCAATAAAATTTAGGAATTTTGATACTTTGTTGAACCATCATTGGGCATCGTTTGCTCTAAATTATAAATAAAAACGCCTACGAATGAAATAATCCCGAAAATGTTGATTTATGTCAAGTAAAGGAATGTACTTCCGTTGACCACGTACGATGGTTATGGCTCGCGGTATTAGAACTAAATGTTATTGCTTCGTCATCAAATTACTCCAAAAAAATGTCTTCCCTCTTTACAGTGTCTTCAAATTATTATCATACAAAAACTTTCTCTGTTAAACCTTCATGTATTTACAGCGGAAGTTCATTTTTTATGCAGAAAATGAAAATTTATCCGGAAATTTTCATGTATGCAATGCATCTCCTCAGAATCCACAGTCTGTTCACTGTGGTCTGTTAGATCTTTGTTACATTCCAATAAATAAGCGCCTGATATATATTGAATACAGTTATAAACCGGAGTTAGATTACTTAGGTGTGCCAGTAAAGAAAGATTTTTTTGACGATTTCCTGCTTTATGACTCTTCAAAAACTATATATATGTTTTGAGTTTTAGGGAAACTGACAATTGGCGAACTTATGATGAAAGGCCCTCTGAATTTGAAAATATTTTTTTAAGGTTTATCCTCCCTCTTTGGCTGTCCCGATCGAGCCAATTTTACATCGTTTCACAGACACAATTTTCAAACATTAAAATGAAAATGCAAACATTATAAATCAAAGCTTTATAATTGTCAAATTTAAAGTATTATAATGTACCACTGTTTGTTCACCTCGAAAGTTTTATTCGGTTATGTTTCAGTTTGTCAAATGATGAGGTGATTTTTCTGTGCCCAAACGAATCCCATCTCTTAATAAGCACTTCTATACATTCAATATTGTCAACATTGTCAGAGTCACTTCTATGTACGTGTAGCATAACCAGATCACCCAATCTCCTTATGCCGGCGCGCACCAAACGTACAGAGAAAATTGACAAATTCAGTACACATTGGTTGCACGCCAGAGAACCCTAAGCAATCGATAAACGCTCGTTGCATAAGTTTGAAGTATGTCGAAAAACAAAGGTATGCGCTTTATGAACGCTACAACTCGAGGAAATTTGTATGCAGCTTAAAAAATTTCATCCAGCTCAAACGTGTGTCTACCGTATACATGTACGCTACACGCACGTAATACAAACGATACAAGCGTGTTTAACGCGCTACAGATAAGTTTGAGACAAGTTAATGGCACGTTGTTTACGCTTCAAGATTGTTCGACCTTAATTAAAACGTATGCGGTGTGTTTGTGTAACACACACCCCATAAAAGAACGTCCAATATACAAGCAGGATGCGTCTAAAATACGGTCAAGAAACTTTTTTCCTTCGTAGCGTGCATTCCATCTACGTTAGACAAGCGCCAAGCATATGCCAACATAGTTTCTTGAATGCCAGATAAACGCTTATGTACGCTTCTCGTACGCCCAATACACACTGAAATTCAAAGCTTGTTGTGGTCACGTTACAGATATGATTGAAAGGTTGAATGCATCCAAAATTACTAAAGCATTGACAGCGTTTATGATTTTTTTTAACACGCCTTGCGTACGTCGGAGCTTCACGCTGATGTGTGACGCCGGTATGATAATTTAGACGTCATTTTTTTTCCATCTGTGAACTTCTAGGGTACAAGATATCATTTATACTAGTATATAGTGTCTCATTCGCAATTCCGGTAAGTTACAAAATTAATGTGGTAGCAACTAATATCCTTAAAGCATTGACTCAAATTTTACGTGTGCAAAGGAGTTGGGTATAGCGTTCAGAGATATTTTCTAGACCTAAATATAAAAAAAAAACACTGTCATCATCATTAATAATCTTGCTGGGTAAAATCAATAGAGCTATTAAAATAATGCACGAGTTTTACCATTTTATTTTATATTTGCAGGTTTCAGGTTTACTTTTTTTCTTTCTGTCAGCCCGCAAAAGAAGGCAACTGCCAAACATGTCTCCATGTAATTTACTGCCCTGAGCGCAAGAAAGATAAGTTGCATACAGTATTTTTCACAAGAGTAAAGATAATAAATTTCTCCCTAGTGTTTGCACCAATGTTTCAGTAGGGAAAAATAAGATTCGTAAGAGTTCCGCGAAACTCAGTGTCTTGCCTTCTTTTGCTGTTAGTTGCAAGTGACCGCAATGTTTCCTGGCAAAAAACTAAAACTTTTTGTAAGCAAAACAAATACGGGACAGGATTTGTTTTACCAAATTTACTTCGGGATACTATCTAATGATCTTAGAAAAGCTAAATTTGGAAGAAATCCAGGATGTTTAAGAACGTTATTTAAATTTCAAAAACTTTAACCACAGAGTGAATATGTGTGGACTCCGCCACCAACGACGATGACAGCATGTAAGATCGCTATGTCTCGCTTTTTTTTCGACAAAAGGAAAGGCTGGACAATAACTCTGATATATATATGTCGTGTACAAGTTGCGATTTTGTACAGGTTATTACATGTACAAAAATATTGTACATGTTATAACTTGTATAATGCAAAAATACAAGTTATAACATGTACAAAAGTACCTCGTTCATGTTATAACCTGTACAAAATATTGCTTAAAAATGGTTTTAACTTGTACAAAATCGAAATATAAGGATATGGTTCTATTATCGCAACAGATGTTATTAACCTCAATAATATTTTCATAACTTTTTTAATTATTCCTTCATGTTAGTGTGTTTTGTCCTTTTATGATACAGTTAATGTCCAGGGGTCAGTATTACGATGCATTCCTAAGGCCTGTCATAAGATATTTCTTAAGGACATGTCTTATGATCCTCTTATGACTATTTATGGACATATCTTTATTTGATGAATTATAATTGTGAGTGTCCACTTTGAAGGCAATAGTAAACTACTTTCATTCTAGTTGACACTAAAAGACATAAGAGGATAGCCAGGATAGATGTGTCTACAAATAAAATTGGGAATGGAAATGCGGTATGTGTCCTAAAGGCAACAAAGAGGGACGAAAGATATCAAAGGGACAGTCAAACTCATAAATCGAAAATAAACTGACAACGCCATGGCTAAAAATGTAAGAGACAGACAGACAAACAATAGCACACATGACACAATATAGAAAACTAAAGAATAAACAACACGAACCCCACCAAAAACTAGGGGTGACCGCAGGTGCTCCGGAAGGGTAAGCAGATCCTGCTCCACATGATTAGGCGTCCGTTGTGTTGCTTATGTGATAACAAATCCGGTAAATAGTTTCATTCGGTAGGTCACATTTATGAAAGGGACGGGGATTGGAGTTCCGACGTAAGGAACATATCCGATATCATTTGTGAAACGGTTATCCCATAACGGTCAACCGTCCATGGATCAGACAACATCCAAAGGCCACAAATACATGCTTTCATAGTAGAAGATTTATATTTAAAACATCAAAATGACATTCACCTCATGCATTGATCTTATAGTTTCTAAAAAATAATTAGTTATAAATTTACATAAGTCATGCTGAAGGCCAAAAATGCTGAAGAGTAGATCCAAAGATATTGATAATGAAGGGTGGTCAGATGAAAACTATTTCAGCTCTCTCTTGCTTTTACAGAGTAAGCATATAAAGACATTGTTTTAGTCTTTGCATGCTATAAAACGAAAGGGAGGAGTATTACCCAAAATTATAAGCCATTGTTCTTAAATTTTTTGGAAGAGTTTAGCTACTAGTATCGAATGTAATTGTCATTGAGGAAATGCAAGCTTTTAGTAAATAGTGTCACACTTATTTAAGTAAAGATGGAATGCATAAAACATACAATCACATGAAAACACATTTTGCCAACATACATTTTGTAAGTCATGAAACATATTTCTTAAACTTTATGATCATTGTCATCTACAGAAAAAGACACGCTCTGGCCTATTTATTGTTGTTCTTTATAGCATTGGTGAATTTAAATGTATATTTTACTTCATTAAGATTTATCTTAAATTGTGTACAAGTTAAAACCATTTTTAAGCAATATTTTGTACAGGTTATAACATGTATGAGGTACTTTTGTACATGTTATAACTTGTATTTTTGCATTATACAAGTTATAACATGTACAATATTTTTGTACATGTTATAACCTGTACAAAATCGCAACTTGTACACGACATATATATATATATTATGTATCACATTTTTGAGTGTGGGTCACAACGTAAAAACTAATAACAACACAACAATTTGTTTAATGCTTTAAAGGATATTTATAAGAATCTCGAAATTAAAAGCTTTTTTATTTCTGTAGCAATTCTTTCTATAAAACGTTTTTACTTTTTTGCAGGCCTCGGTGACTGCAAAATAGACAATTGTTCGTTGGACTTTTATTTTGGGAGCGAGATTTTTTTTTTTTATCTTTTGTTGAAGTGAATACTGAAGCCATTGATTTAAAGGAAGGAATATGTGTTTTGTTATTCTTCAAAATCTAATATCAGGCGAGCCGCAACCATTTTGAAAATTCACAGTCAAAGATCACATTTACACATGTTACTTATCATTTTTGAAGTTTAAATTACTGTGAATAATAATAATAATAATAATAATAATAGCTTTATTTAAAGAGAGTAACTTATTCGTGAAAAGTGCGGCGAGCGATGTATGATATATACTTTAATCATGACAATGTTCATTTTAGTTAAAAGGAATGGAGTGTCTATTCGTCAGGGTAGCCGGACGAATAGTTGAAAATCTATATTTGTCCGGCCTTCCATTTGCGGATGCGAAAATCTTAAATATCTATAAAAGTGTCATGTGGCGTGGAAAGTGCATGTCATGGATGATGTGTTGGATAACAAACGCGCATATACAATGGACGTTTTGAGAAATAAAGATCGAGATTTACAAAGAAAACTAGAGAGAATGTGATTACTGTAAACCATTTTTTTTTATTTATTAGCTATAGTGACCCCAGAATAATAGCGTATATATGTACTAGTATACATATTTTTAAGGGGCCAGCGGAAGGACGCATTTGGGTGCGGGAGTTAATCGCTACATTGAAGACTCATTTTATATAGTATACACGAAAACTTAGAGGAATAAAGCCTGTAATCAAACTAAAAATGGAGGCAAAACGCATTTGGATAATGACTAACTCAAATATGCTTGCATGCATTATTTCTAAATTCTACTACAACGGAGATCTATTAACATGTACTGATATATCTGGACTCGGAATATTATACATGCACCAGGGTTGGGGTAACCCCTTTTTTATTCGATTTAACTTAATCAACATTGGTTTTATATTTTTCTATCGTACATCATTTTTACTTTTGGGGAAGGTTACACGTGCCTATCGTTCTCTCTTATTTTCTATAAGTAAAAAATCCCCGAACATTTAAGTAAAAAATCGTGTCTGAACATTATTTGACGACCTGATTTGAACATAACTTCAATAAAACAATAAATTCAAAATCTTCTTTCGGGATCAAGGATGTATATTGGCTATTGTCTATAGTGGTCACACTCTTTACCTTACATGAAATTCACAGGTAGAACAAATAAAAAGATGAGAGTCTTGTTTGCCCTTGCCCTTAACTCATATAGAATAAAAAAAAATCTAAATAAAATATATACTTTGTAGTATATTCATTTGGATTTTGATTTGTTTTAATGAATGAATAAAAATAATTTGAACATTTTTTAGCCAAGTAACTAATTTAAAGGTGTATTAGCTGCATAGATGTTGATATGCAATTTTAGACTATATATTGCTCATAACTACTCAAAGCGTTTATTCATCTCCTTAAATCACGATGCTATTTTTTTATCATTATATTTTTAGCCGGACAAATAGCAAAAGACTGTTAAAGTGCTATTTGTCCGGCTTGGCGGATGAATAGACATATTTTTACTGTTTGTCCGGTAGCCGGATGAATAGCTACTACCTAAAAGGAACGCTTACTTAGTAGAAGACACATTTCTCAAGATAACTATATTACATTTTTGACGGCCTATGAATCGAATTAGATATACAGAAGTTGTGGCATAAGTTCCAATGATACATCTCTCCACCTCAGTAATAATTTATAAAAGTAAACCATTATAGGTGAAGGTACGGTCTTCAACACGGAGCCTTGGCTTACACCAAACAACATGCTATAATCCGAGAACTACGTATGGACTGCATACACAAACTTGACGTTTACTTATGTTACAAGACCTATGTTGACATATAGCTAGGTGGCTTTTATGTTTTATTTCGTTTCGTTGGGTTACTGCAAGATAAGCAACATATATCTAGCATATCTTTTTGTCTCTTTTTTCATTCAACAACTTGTTATTTTGTAATTAAAACAGGAAAGTTATAATCCAATCACTTATAATATGGAGGCATGGATTAAATGTTATATAGGCAGAAAGAATAAATGATAAGCAATTAACACAAAGTAAAGATTATGTGTGGTTGGGTATGAAAATACGTTCGCTATGATGATGATAATTTTTACTGTCATGAACTATATAACTATATATTGAACAAAATAAAATGATCATAACAAAGTGTATTGACAAATCGTTGTTAGAAAAGACAATTATCAGAAAAAGACTGTTTCCTTATTTTCAACAATAAGTTTACTATAACAAAAACAAAGACATATGTTCATGCGTTTTAAATTCATGTACAATATGACAAGAGCGGGAACGATAGCTCTACATAACATTTAATGAAAATGCTGATTAAGCATTTCTCACGGCTATTTGAAACTGGGAAGGGTTATGTTTATCATCTCTCTCACTTTTAAACATTCCACTCTAGTTTCCTCTGTAACAAGTGTCATTTATAATTAATCTGACAGAGCGGGAAATCATTAATGTCTGTAGTATTGTGCTACATATTGTGAAAAGGTTTCTACACGAGTTCATGTTTTAGTGTACGCAATTAACCTCCGATTCTCAACTTACATTTCGACACCAAAAAAATAATGTTCGATTCAAATATTAAGATCGATCTCCTTAAAACCACCTCTATAGGTAGACTTTTTAAGTCCGATTGAAGATCGATCCTATTCTTTTTTGTCAGTGTAAACGGGATCTAATTTATACAAAAATAATAGACAACTCTTCACTATCAAAGTCAGGTTGCTCATAATCAACACATACTGTCTTATTTTTGTTTTTGTTTTATTTGATGTTTTATTTTTGGATCAAGAAGAGCGATACATGCTTTATACATGGATATTCTAGTAATCATATTCAAACCAAGTTGTTTGTCTCGCCCGTAAAAAAGTCTCTGATGGCGAGACATAAGGGAGCTACCATTTGATTTTTATGGGGAGGCTAGGATGAAAAATTTTGTCCTGCATTTTTTTTAGTTGTAATCTATGTCTTGCCTTTTTATTATTTCACTCTATCCGGTCCTGCTATTCTTTTTTTTAGTTTATCCCGACTTTTTTTTACATAAATTGTCATCCTGACTTTTTGTTTTTGCAAGTGTCTCATCCTGCCTTTTTTTTACTCAAAACTCCTGTCCTGCCTATTTTTTTTTCAAATTTCATCCTAGCCCCCCCCCCCCCCCCCCCTAAAAATCAAATGGTAGCTCCCTAAGTATTACCTTTTCGATGATGACACACGTCGACGTAGTTAGCGTCAACAATGATTAAGTTTCCAGGCGGTTCCAGCTAGTTTTAAAGGGGGATCCCAAATCAGGATAAAGAAGGGTTTATCTTTATGTCCCCATTATGTAAAATGCCTTGATCTTCCAAAAAAAGGGGGTTTCATCCCCCCTTTTTTGATCCACCATTGGTTTTCTGGTTACGTCAGTTTGATAAGAACTACAAATGTACTTGTAATAAATCAATAACATTTTGTATGAAGTTGCATTAAGATCAGTTCATGATATCATTTGACGACTATTTTGAGGCATTGTTCCCTAGGTCCGGTGACATCGAATCAATAAGCAATTTTACATGGTTAAGATTTCTGCTTAAGTCATTTTGTGATAGATGAAATATATTCTGTAAAAAAAGGTGCATTACAATCAGTATATATGTAGGACTCGGAGGTGCGATGGGGACGCTGGAGTGCGATGGTCACGCTGAAGTGCAATGGACACGCTGACGTGTGATGGTCCTTTCGCTGAAGTGCAATGGTATTGCAAGACGTTCCAACATTGTGACTTTTTCGAATATAACTTTCAAATACAACATTGATTTTCATACAGGAGGATAGGGTTTTGTAGATGAGTGCATGTTTCATGCTCACACAGGAAATGAAAGGAAAAAGAAAGAAAGGAACGATTCGAGTCAATATTAACAGTTTTGAGCATTACATTTGGGAGTTAAAAAAATATTTTTAACCATGTCGGGCAGTAAAATATGGGGAGCAACGGGACTGAATAATGATTTTTGTCAGCAAATGGGCTATCCTATGTTAAGAATAATACTGCACGATAAATACAACAGAAATAAAGTATACTGATATAATTTTAAAGATTAAAGTTAATTTATCTGGGCGTATTGCTTTTCCGCTAATTTTTCAAAGTCCCAATACTACGTTTCCGCAAATTTGAAATATACGTTTCCGCAATTTGTATTTATTACTTTTCCGCAAATTTACCTGGTAAATTAAAAACATTTGAATGTACATGTATGATAAAAATTATTTATTTTTTCTTTCTAATAAAGAAAATGTTCTGATCTCAGTATAGCTACACTTTACTAGATATAACTACTGACTCGGGTAACGATGAGTTAAACTTCATTGAGAAATCTTTGGTTTGGCTTACTTGCCAACTGACATGATTGAAGAATGCTTTTTTGGATCAATTGCCGATGCTCAATCTGACGATAAATGCGTGAGGTCTGCCGATTATATATTGGAATTTTATATAAATGGCAATTGAGATTTTCACCAACCATTTGGGCATCACCCCTGACCTCGAGGAAAAGAGAACACCGAATGGTGTCGAGTCTTTTCGTACCTACCTGAAGGAGCAGTTTTACGCGAGCCATCCTACTATATTTGTCTTTGTCGATGTGTTATTGAAACTGAAGACAACATCTTACATAAAGATGAGAACTCTAACTGTAAAAGCACCCGTTCGAAAATATGAAAAGGTGAAGATGGCCTTCCTTCCTAAACAAAATACAAGATTTGTAAACGGTGAATGTGCTTATATGGACTTTTTACGACGTGTTGGCTACAAATATTCTGCCAGAACTAACTGTCATATCAAGATCTTTTTGAACATACGTGTTCATACATTTTATAGATGTATTTTACTTACATGTTATGATGACCTTTAACTTAATACATATTTTATTTTTTATTATAGCTTTGCTTTCGATCAATAGGTATTCCTTAATTATTTGCGGAAAAGTAATAATTTATTTTTTCCGGAATAGTTACTTTTTTTCCGGAAAAGAAAGATATTTTTTTGCGGAAACGTAAACTTTTTTTTCCGGAAACGTCATCTTTTTTTCGCGGAAAAGTAATGCCAATTTGCGGAAACGTAAAACGCCGATTTATCTTTTAGTAAGATTCTCGTGATTAAATGTTGACAATTTAATAAAAAAAAAATGTTAATGTTGTTTAAAATCGAGATAAATCCTGATTTCTAAAGACACCGTCGCTCTAGTATAATTGTATTGCGGTTACAGTGTAAATTGTCTGCAACATAGTAGTCCGAAATTAACCTGACTGCTCCCTACGCGTACTTCGTAAAAAAATAAATAGGAATAATTGTTGTGTTTGTCATAACATTTGATAAACTGATATGAACCCTGTTTAGTGTTATCGTATAGACATACAACCTTAATAACAAAAAATCACCTCTGAACACCCTTTATCTGACTCTATACTACTGCGCGCTAATCGGAAAATGACAAATTTGAATTTACATTAACAAAATCTCAAAAAGTCTTTGGTATGACTTGAACAGAAGTTACAAGATTTTTCAAACGTGAGCCTAGCAGCTTTGTAAAATCTAAATAATTTGATTTCATTTTAACAGCTCATGTACATTTTTCTTTTTACTCAACGTCGCAGATTGACCATTGCACTACAGCGTAACCATCGCGGTTCGGACAACCATCGCGATTCCGAATCCTACATATATATCACGTCTTGTTAAGGCTCTGTCCTCAAGGTTCAGTGACTTGAATGATAAACGTGTACTAACAAGTAGTTATTAATATTAATAATGTCCAATATATTAAGTTTTCTGTTGAGTTATTAGTTTGGCAAGAACTACTTGTGATAGATCAATATTTTCTGTAAAGAGCTACTTACACAGAATAGACAACAGTATTTTCTATTAAGTTACAGTACTGTCTGTCTGCACCCAAATTGTCTAAAGATGGACAACACCATTTCTAACTATCAGCATTGTTTCCGATACATCTTAGTTTTATAATAAAAAAATAGTATTTGGTATGATTGCCGTTGAGACAGTGAACTATTTAACTTGATTTAAGGTTGTAAACCTTAGTTAAGGAAAATAATTCTTAAAATTGTCAGTGTGTTTATGTCAACCATTTGCATAAGTATATTCTAAGCTTTTACAGGTTACATAGATTATTTCCAATCTGTTTCAGGTAAATGCTTATAATATATTGATAAAACTTGACTTAAACAAACGCATTACTGATTTAAAGAGTTATCTCTCTGTAATAAATTCGACACTTTTGTTTGGAATTATATCGGCAATCGTACGACCTCAAATAATGATATAAACGATACTATATACCAATAGACGTGTCAAAAAAGGCTCCGACATGAAAAATATATAACAATTCAAATCGAGAAAACCAATGGCATATTTGATACTATTAACAGATTTTTCTACGAATAACGAATATTACAGACATGAACAAATATCAATCACTGCATGAGTCCGTTCATTGGAATCTAAAACGTCACATTAAACATGGGCATAGCGAGCTAATGTAATACGATATATAAACTACCGCAAGACAGTGCCCTAGAAATATCACCGTACACTATACGAAAATGGAAACTTTAGCAATATCCTTGTTCATATACTTCGGGTGGCGAGATAAAATAAAGAATTTGTGTAATAAAATAAAATACATGAACAGTGTATGTAAAGTGCGGATCCTAAAATATCATTTTTACTGTATATGCCATAAATGTCTACTGTAGAATGATAAATAAACAGACGAACTTTTTTTAATTTTTGAAGAAAATGAAGAAAATAAGTTAAAATGTATATGTTCAGAAATACATAATACTAATAAAACAAAGTAAGAGATGCGAGCGGGGTTTTATCGCGCCTAAAGCCATCCAGCTGTGAAATATATACCAAAATAGGTGAATATTTAGAACATTTCACGAACAGATCGTGCAGGTGCTTTTTAACTAACAGGTGAGATGTTGTGGCAGTAAAAAATATTCATTTTAATACAATTATCAAAGTTGTATAACGTAGAATATGTTTTGTCATTCAGTTTCTTCATATTTGACTAAATTCCACTATGATGATTTCGTAATGCTAGTCATGTTTACTGTCGAATAATGATACTATTCTTTCATTTTCACTGTGGAGCGAATCATTATTATTGTATATGCGGTGCATTTTCATTGTATAATTTTTTTCTTTTTTATCTATTACAGCTCATTTCTTTAAGCATGAAGAGCAAGACTTTAGTTGATTTGCTTGCTTTTTTTTTATTGGATAATCATTATGATACATGTAACACCCAATTTAATTCAAATATTAAAAAAATACAGGTTAAACTATGCCTATTCATATTGTTTAAAAATGTCAATCTTATTTACAAAGTTTGTATAAACAATTATACAAACATAGCAAGCAAGCCAAACAAAATTTTGCTTTACATGCATTAGGAAATTAGCTGTAAAGCCTTAATTTAGCCGACTTGCTCAAATAATAGATAAAGTAAGAGAAAGATTTGATAAAATTTAACTTACGGAGGAAAGTTTGGTTTTAAAACACTAATAAATTACTTCTTATTTCAAATGTATTCCATTTAGTTTCTTGTAAAGCGTATAGGGATCTTTATCCTTATTTTTTTTTATCCATTTCCATGACACTTCACCACTAATTACGTACATCTTGATAAAGATAGCACCTTTGTTTTCCTGTTTAAAAGTGTTTACACTGGAGCCCTTTATAACTTGCTTTTCGGTGTGAGCCAAGACTCTGTTGAAGACCGTATTTTGACGTCTACTTTTATAAATTGTGACATGGATGGAGAGTTGTCTCATTGTTACATACGACATCTATATATGGCTCAAAAACGAAACGAGACGGGATAAAAAGGGATAAAAAAATCTACGCTACTTTTTAATATATTTATAATGGGCTTAACATAAGTCAAAATAGAGTAAAATAGTGGGTCGCATTCTGGTATAAGCGTCACGCCGGATTGCCGTTTTTTTGCAAGCGTGACAGGTGAAAGTCAAATGATTGTGTAGTGAAAAACGGGAAATGAAGTCTAGCGGGACACGGATAATTACAAAAAATTAGAACTGCATAGTATAAGCGGGATACGGGAATCTGACAAAACAATAAGCGGAATACGGGATCAGAACACCTCAATGAGACCCCAGAAGAAGATATTTTTGTATATTCATCCTATTGTTACAGTCATGCCTTCAATAACAAATGTGTACGATGCATGCATTTTTTTTATATTTTTGGTCCCTTTTTCAATTTTGTGGGGTCCAAATTCATAGACAAAAGTCCTTTAATATAGACATTTGGAATTCGTTGACATGCTGAATCTAACCGTGTATCTAGTTTGGGGATTTTTTGCCTAGTTGCTGAAATAGCCCACATAGAGTTCCAAAGGGTCTAAAATCAACAAAAATGAATTGTAGCATGCATTTCGTGTACAATAACCCAAATGTGCATGGTTTTACCTCTGCGGTAGTATCCATTCGCGGATCTGGAATTTTTCATAAGTAGGGGCCCACTGACTGCCTAAGAGGGTCCGTTGCTGTCACGCTCCAGTGACTCCCTATATAAGTTAAAATCAAGGAGAAACGTAATCTGAAGAATACAATATGACATTTTGAGAATCGCTTTTGTTAAAAGTTTGAAAAGCTATATATTTGATGAAGAATGAATGAGGAGTTTGTATTTCAATTTGAAAATACATGTATCATAAATCCTTTATTTTTTTTGCATTTGTTGCAAGTGCATTTATCACATAATTCTACAATAAAAATTCCTCGCATCTTCGAAAATTCTACATTAATAATGACTGCACTAACAGTGATAATTCATCGCATCTATAGTTAAAATGGTTCGCTTTCAATAATCGATATGCTATATTATGATGCCTTTATAACACTTATTTGAACTTTAATGCTTTGTTTGTATATTATAAAGGCATATCACAATGAAAATATGTTAAAACTTAACTTAAAATCCTTTAACTTGATATTTTCAAAACGTAAACAAATACAGTTTTCCCATGATCCTTTATTCTACAATAGACATATCCGCATATAACAGTAAAAATGAACTAGCTGGATTCGCACTTTATATACACTGATGAACAATACAACATGTAGCTACATGTATAGATATAATATATATAATAAGAAGATATGGTATATAAATTGCCAATAAAACAACTCTGAGTCTCCACCAGATACAAAATGATGTATACATATTAACAACTATATGTCACCGTACAGCCTTTCACGATGATCGAAACTCACGCTTTTAGAAAATGTCATCACTATTGATCTCATTTTGCATCTCAGATTTTAATAAAAACTAACAGATCTACTTTGTATTTAGTTCCCGTTAGTATATGCATGCAACACAAAAGAAAGACTAGTCCAAAGAATAGTGCCAGGTCTATTTGCCCGGCCAATGCAATGCGCATGTCATATAATGTGCGTTCGGAAGTGCATGTAATATTATCTTCAGTATCACCAAGCGTGTAAACCGATCACTGATTTTCAAATTTAAGATCATGGCTGAAAACGGCGATATCAATATTTGTGATAAAGTTTAAAGTCTTCGGAATTTGACAATGGAACACGATAGTATATGAACTTCAGAGAATGATATAATCTTATAAAAGGGACCCCAAATAGAATCATTTTCAAAACAGTGTGGTCCTGGCCATTGATTGACGACCTAAATTATCCCATTGACTGGACAGATTAGGTGAACGTTTGTCGGTAACAATCACTGCTCACTATGTACTTGTTAAAGACATTGAATCTGTGGGGTCACCAAAGGTTCTCAACACCTAAATAAAGCAATTCGAAAATCGAATCCGGAATAATACGATGTGTTGATTTATATCAATGATATAAATCAAAACATAAAGGTTATTCCTGAATAATTTTTCGAATTATTTTATTATTAAAGGCGTTAAGAACCTGTGGTGACCGCACAGTTTAAATTCTATAATAAGTAAGAAGTGAGCAATGGTCGTTACAGACAAACGTTCACCTAATCTGTCCCAGTCAACGGGATAATTTAGGTCGTCAATCAATGGCCAGGACCACACTGTTTTGAATATGATTCTAATTGAAGTCACAAGGAAAAATAAACAACTTTGATAATTGATCGGCGAACTTTAGTTTTACAAAATTATTCGGCTAACTATAGCTGTGCAAATGGTGGAAAAGACGTTCAAAGCAAGAGTAGTTGAGAAAGGCATTTATAAATGCATGTCTAACTGAATAAAAATTTAGCTTAGTTACATTCCGAAAATGAATCTTACAAGTAGCTCTCGAAATGGTATAATGGGTGGGGTGATTGAGGTTGCAAACTTGGAAGTGGGGATGTTGTATATATAGGATTATAAAAAGTGGGGTGACTTTATGTCAAGGGGTCTATGTCTCTTCGACAGCTTAAGACATATAATAATTATGTACCTTTTTCAGCTAGACAAAATCCTTTACGTTAACTTAAAATGCAGGAGTCAAACACTACCCAAGTTTAATTGTTTTATAAGTATTTTTTTCTCCTTCTTATATAAAAAAAAATATGGGATACTAGTATATATGATTTTTTTCTAATTATTCGTTATTCACATTGGACTATATAATAGTATGAAGAAAACAACAATTTTAAAGTACCAGTAACAAGATAAGGTCATAACAATACAGATTACAAACATTTACTTCCCTGGTGGTATTGAAGATTATATTACGAGCACACACAAATATACTTGACATTCGCATTGTATTGGCCGGACAAATAGTCCTAGTACTGTTTGTCCGGCTGGCCAATAAAATACGTCTTCAAAACACTTCTAACAGAATGACTTGATTGCACTTTAACTTGTACTCTGTGTACTACCTTTTGAGAAAAAATGAGTTAGAAATTGTACAGTATAGTGATGAAAAATGGGAGAGAAATTGATAAAAGTTGAAATTGACTTGTTTTCCAATTCTAATGAAACTGCCATTTTTGTAATATTGATGTAACAATTTTCACAATAAAATACTATTACAACTAAATAGGGGGCCCGGTTAAAGTTATCAGACAAAGAGGTACTTTCGACACTCTTCTTCTCAGTAACATTCAGGAATTTTATCTAAGAGTTTACAATGCGATATTCAATCTGTTTTTTTTGTAAAGTTGAACTACTGATCGTATATACATTTAATAAGTTCATACAGTTAGGGCCTATATCGTTTCATTTCGCTTTTGACTTCTCTTACTAGAAATTCACCATTCCTCTTAATTTGGATATGTGCATTTCTTTATCAACTAAAATTTGCATCATTCCTAAACTGTACTTTAATTGGCTAATTCCCATCAAAGTCCATCCATGTTTCCATATTTAGATTGAGATTATATTCCATCAAATGCCTTCAATGTTTACAATAGTACTAAATATTTATCTAACGGTTGTTACTAAAAAAAATCTTTGAAAACTTTGCTTAAGTATTTTTTTGTTTTTTTTGTTTTGTGTATACTGTTGTTTTTTTAATACCACTCTTGGTTATATCATGGAGGTAACTTTATATTAGTGGTGGAAGCCGAAATATTTAAAGGACCTCCGACCTTCGACAGGAAAAACAATTAAGATCGGAATCGAACATGAGAATCAGGCAAATTATGCTTAGAATTATTGCGTAGGTTCTTCTTATGTTTTCTGACTCATACTGCATGTGTACAATCCCCGTTCATTATCACAATATTAACATGGTTAAAAGGCAACATGAATCTCTCGGCACATGTGTATTGCTGCTTTTTATCTCAAAGTCACAATGAGGTCTTCAATACGGATAAGAACAACTCTTACCTCACTGGAAGTCTATAAACATTCATCAGAAACACATTAATTTCTGTTGTCCATCGATGCTGTATTTTCCTGAAGATCTTTCTTTAATATCAATGTATTTCGCTTAATAAATTGATGCATTACAGTTTGCAAACATGTAAGTGACGTTACGCGTGTTCATTATTCAGTTGCGTAATACGTCTAGCGTTTTGTACATTGGATTGCGTATATATGATTTAAAAAAGAATCAATGGAGACTGCTAAGATGTCGTTTTTGGTGCAAGCTTAAAAAAAATACCTTGTGGATATGACAATACGGTAACGATTCATATATATATACCTATTTCTTTCTTCCTATAGAACAGTTCCAGGGGCGGATCTAGCCATTTTAAAAAAAGGGGGGTTCTAACCCTGGGCAAAGGGAGTTCCGATTACATGTCCCCATTCAAATGCATTGATCGTCCAAAAAGGGGGTTCCAACCCCCGGAACCACCCCCCCCCCCCTTCTGGATCCGCGCCTGAGTTCCATGTCAATTAGCATTTGTCAAATAACAAAAGGCGAAACGCTTAAACGCAAAACCGAAAATGCGAGGTCGACAACATGAAAACGCAGAAGCGAGAAATCGTAAAGAAAAAATATTTCGCGTTTTTTTTACTAAGCGTTTTCGCCCTATTGAATATGTAGGGCGAAATTGCGAAATAGTATAAACCAGTCACCATACTGATCTTATCAAATTGATAAAACAGAAAAAGTGTCGTCACTTCAAATTTACCAGATGCAGTTACACTCACAGAAGATATTTTATAGCTTCGAATAATACTTTTATTGGATACATTTTCATATATAGGGGTGTGCATGAACCGTGTTACTGGAAAAATGTCATGATTACAATAAATATTGAGCAACGGCGTAATTTAATAAATGAATCCCCGAAACGCGCGCAAATGTAATTCGCCCTAAAACACACACACATAAAATACAAATATAAAAATTTTAATATATATATTTATCGCTATTTTGTGCATTTTTCCTTTGATCTTTTTTTGTGATAATTTTCATATCATGCTACTCGCTTGAGATGGAAAAAATATCGCTAGAAACTAAGGACGCCACGTGCGTTGTTAACGAAATTGACATTGAAATTGACAACGTCGTCATAGGTAAAATAGCGATAAACAGATTATCATCGGTCATCTCAACTCGATTGCTTTTCTCACTTTCGCTGTTCCAGCTCAAGCGAGAAAATTATTCTCGTTGAGATAATCAACGATAATCTATAAATATCAATAAAAGGGTCAAAGTTGTTTTGTAAAAATTGACAAAAACTATATTTTTTTTAGACAATGCTTTTATTTCAAGTCTAATATCGTTTTGGTGGTTGGTTTTCTTCTTGGATGAAAAAGTGACCTTCACGTACAATGAGCTCGACGAGACTGATAAGAACACTCACACTGTAAATATGAAATTAATGAAAAATCTGTGAGGTGTATCAAGATCTTACTAATCTTTCTGAGTGTGATAAAAATATATGTGGCGTCGACACTTCAAATTTAATAGCATCTCAAAATTTTGCGATCACATTAAAAATATGAAGTTATTCATTAATTTGGGAGTTTAATCGTGAACACTTAATTGTTACATTGTCTTTACAACTTGGCAGTACATTTTCCAATTTGACAATATTGCATAACTCCGCAATGTCGAATCAGAAATTTATATAAAAGGGATATTATTTCAATAGATACTGCATAAACAAATAACCAAATGATAACTAGTTTTTGTCCGAAATATTGGGAGAAAAAAAAACTTTCTTGTGAATTAAAAGTGTCAAAAAAATTATGATCAGGAGATTTCTTTTTAAATCGAAAGGGAACATAAACAATTCACTAAAGTTTCATGAAAATTGTTGAAAGCAAACCAGAAAACATGTAAATTCCCTCATTTTTATGAATAAAATCCTTACAACCAGGAAACATAAATCTAAAATTTATAAAAATCGAAAGGTATTTTACGTCAATAGATAAAAACAATTCACCACAGTTTAATGACAAAATATTGTTCGACATGACGGACAGACAGACCGACAGATAGGCGATCAACAATGTTATAATCATATAATAACATTTGATGTATGTTTCATTATAATACGTTATTATTATTGGCCATCTGCACCTCGGGGTGGGGGGGGGGGGGTAACTTCATTTTTTTTTGGGTAGGGGTGAGCAGCTGAGACATCAAGTACCCCACCCTTTTCATATATTTGGTTTATCAAAAATATATACCTTGTCATATATTAATGAATAAAAAACAGACCTATAGATATATTTGGATATTTTTCATCTTCTTGTACATTAGAGTTTACAAAAATTTTGAGTGAGGTCCCGCTCATTTTACGTTTTTGTTTAGATGCAACGCAGTCGCAATAATCACACCTTGCTTTTCCAATAAATTCTAAACTCTGCTATTTGCCCCTTTTATATCTTCAACGGCTTTAATTATGAAGAAATTTCAATTTTAAAAGACAATAAATATTGTTTTATCAGACAAATGTAGTAACACTTCAGAACGTATCACTTTTACTGAGTTTACATTAATTAAAAACTGATTTGACGTTGCCTCTTGAAGGACGCTAACACTATATGCTATGGAATTTCTTCAAATGTTTCATGTATGCAAACCTTTCAATGTTAATTAGGTGGAAATGTCAAAATGATTGGATTTATTGCATATATATCTAACATCAGTGGAAATACCACATTGAATAAATAGAGTTTAATTGGTTTGACAAATAGCTGATGCATTTACAACTGAGGTTTAACCGCATCAGAAATAAATATGAACATTTGATTAGTTTCAGATACTTATAATATATATCCAGCAAGTGATAATATCAACCTATTGATATATTTAATCTGAATTTCTCACCCTTTTCATATATCATGAAGGCTCATCCCTACCAGTCATTACATAGGAAGTAGCCCCCCGAGATCTGCACATCTCGCGTTATTCCTTTTAAAAGCAATTGCATAACACACTAAAATTTATCATTCATGATGACACGAGGTCCCACAATAAAGTGCAAAGGTGAATTAAACAAAAACTTGATAAAAATCTTGTTTTTATGATCCTAGCTAAATATTGTAATTATAAGTATTAAATGCTTCTTTTTGTAACTCCATAGGGTCGTAAAAGCGTTGACCGTGTGCACATTTTTAGAATGAAGGGCTTCCGCGCTTCGTACAAAATGTACTTCGGTCAACGCTTTTACACCCAATGAAGTTTATACAGAAAAAAGTATTCAATTCTTAAAATAATACACAAGTAAGTCTCGTAAACGGGCGTATACAAATAAAGAACACTAATTTAGGACTTTAAAATTACCACTAATGTAATTTTACAATATAAGAATATTTTATTTCTATCATCATGCAATTTATTCAAGAAAACCTAGAGGTATTTAAAAGTATTGCAATTGATATAAATAAATGTTTTAAGATGAGAAAACTATCATAATAATCAATAGAGTACAGATATTGTTTTAAATTTAAGACGTTGAGAATATTTGCCTGTTAATGATAGATATAAATGTTATGTCTTTTTTCCTTCTAATATGCGCGGGGCTCTGATTTGCAGGCTGTGGTTAACCGTTTAACATCTTATAATTCATATTTATATATGATTTATATCAACATCATTGTGTCAATTAACAAAATCATTGTAATGAATTACTTTGCTCTTCGTGGGCCCTTTAATTGGAATAAAAAAAGATATTTTTAAATAAATATTATCTGTTGTCCAAAATATTCAGATAAATACTGCATGCTTAGGATGTGTTTTGTTTCACCCGTGATATGATAAAGACAAATAATTACATTTGATGTATGTTTCATTATAATACTTTACTGCAGATCATTTGTTATTCCGTAAGCAATTGTATCAGTCAATGCAACGGCCTGTCCTGTGTGTAATCTATAACATTCAAATCGCTGCACGCCGATCATGCTAGTGCGATAAAACCTTGAACTTTAACAATTTGCGTGGGAGTGTAAACAATAAAGCTGTCATTTCACTATCAAGTATGTAATTACCACTTAACCAACGCTTCGTGCGTGATGTTAACACGCGCCTTATTGTCAGAATCCCTTTAATAAAATTTGTTGCTATAAAAGACTATAACTACGTTCTACTAAAAAACATGTCACAAGACACAGCATACATAAGTAATATGACACGAATTAAATCGAAATTAGGTGCAATTTCATTTTAACTGCATACGATATTATATAATGCTAATTTAATTAATTGAAAATTTACAAAGATAATCATATTATTCCAGTAAATAGTCCAGAGTCCCTCGTTCACAACTATAATGACTTGGTAATGTACATTATAAAAAAAATATTCCCTTACAAATCTATATGTTCTGTTCTTTAATTGTGAACTTAATTACAACATAACAGAAAAAACAGTCAGGACGGTGTTGTACGACAGGACCGACATGGACTTTCTACACTGTCCCTGTGTACGATTACCAATTAAAAAACTTTTCACAAAAACCATCATAATACGGGGTGCCGAATGGGACTCTTGTGATTTTGTACTCGAAATTCAATTTTGTACGGACAAAAGTGACTTTTGTTCAACAAAAATTAGTTCAGTTTAACAAAATTTGTAGAATACTACAAATTTAAAATTTTGTCATACAAAATTATCTTTTAGTGGAAAAAAGTCACTTTTGTCATGACAAAATTCATTTTTGTTACACAGACTTGACTTCTGTTACCAATTTTGAAAATTGGGTGACAAAAGTCAATTTTGTATGCAAATTAGTTTAGTTTGGATTATGTGAACTAATTAGCATACAAATTCAAAAAAACAAAGTTGAATCCTGTCTCACACAATTGACTTTTGTGTTTTTAATTTCCATATCAGGTAACAAGAGTCAACTGTGTATGCAAAACTTATTTGCACACCTTTTTGACAAAATTGAAGTTCTCATAAAACAAGTCTATCACATAGTTTTGTAAGACAAAAATGATTTTGTTATGTAATAATTAATTTTGTACAAAACCACAAGAGTCCCATTCGGCGCCCCGTACATAAAGCCTTCAACAAAGAGCGAAACACTGTGTAGTAACGAGGTAGTAACATATCGGTATAGTTAGTTAGAAAGCCTTGTCATATAACCATGAATCCTTTGACAGTCTTCAAACTAAGCCCTACACAGGGTAAATTTCATATCTTCTCTCAATTATAAAATGGTTAAGTAGATACATAAATCTGTCATCAACAACTGATTAGGGACAGATAATATTGCTTCAAAACAGATGTTTAAAACAAAAGCTAAGCGTGTAAATTTTTGATAACCACTCAAGTACAGAAATAACCAGATAAATGGATATATGTACATGCTGGTGTTAAATTTAAAACGAAGGTTACCTCAGGCATACAGTATATAAAGTATGTTCAAAATGCAGTTATAAAACCAATCCTTCGACAATTCCCAACAGCAGAAAGACTTATACTTTGTGAGGAAAAATATTCCTTTACACCAGATACCTTCAAGGCAGCTACACACCAACAGAGAACTTTAAAAAAACAAAAGCAACCATTGCTCATCTGAGAACATCCCATGAGATGATAAACCAGAATCAATTTCGAAAAGAAGATATTGTGACTACCAGAGAAGGAAAGACCATCATGAGTACTTATTTGGCTGCTAATGCGAATCAACTTGAAATAGGGGCTGATTTTATTTTATTGACAGTGAATTGAATATGAAGGTTGTTCCATGTGAACATAGTGTAGAATGCATATGTCAGAACTATACTATACCAATACAATGTTCATTCAAGAAAACGTGTCCTAAGCCAATTATACAAGATCTAAATGACATACACCAAAGAAAAGGTGAAGCTGAAATGTCTCAAGTTGACTGGTTGTGTATGTGCAAAGCATAGCTTTCTCCGTCAAAAGCAGCATGTAGCATCGTTACATCAGGAGATATAGATGCCATTCCGATTCATATGTTTGCACTTTCAGACAACTGGCCCTTTGCACAAGGGAAATATAGCCACCCAGTATTTGTCGTATTACAGAAACCAAACAAAAAGATTGATGTTTACAATATAATGTCTTTAATAGAATTCTTTCACAGCCATTTTGAAGATGTTGACATTGCAAAGAAAATTTCTATTCATATATGTATTGTACTCTGCATGGGTGGGAATGATTTTATTCCTAAATTTTATGAAAATGCTTAATTTGTTCCTTAATAATGATTTCTTCCGAACAAAATTACTTCAAAAGGGTAACAGAAACATCTACCAAATTGATACTCCAACCTATAAGATGTTTATGAAGAAGTTATATTGTCCAAAAACCATGAATTCAGAGAGAATTCCTTTGATGATGTGCGAAAAGCAACTATGATTAGTAAACACCAAAACCAGAACACTGACCCCGTATACAGCAAGTCTTTGAGGAGCGGACAGTTGTGGTTGCAACCGGAGTCAGCAATTGAAAGGATTGCAGATATAATCAACCTGCAAATTGAGTATCTGTCTACTGCTGGAAACCCTATGGATTTATTACCAAACTTCCTAGGAAAAGACTGTCTACGAAAGACCGAAGACAACGAAGTAGAATATTACTTTGGTCCAGATAGTAAAGGGAATGTAAGTGAAATAATTGGCCGAAAGAGGCGTATGGAAGACACTCCACAAAAAGGAAGAAGAAAAAAAAGAATGACCACATCTACGCCTGTTAAATCCAAGTAGTCAGTTGCTTTGAATGCTCTTTGTATAGATGAAGAATGGACCTTTCCTGAAAGGTTCCAATTATATGTGTTCATTTGCATAATGATAAAGCTATATTGTTTATTTACTTCAAATTGTCATTATATACTTATAGGATAATTGTTACAGGTATCAAAACTTTTTTTTGGATTAAGTGGATCTACATAGAAGAATTAAACTAAAACAACAAGTTAAAATGCAAGATCTTATGTTTTGCCTTTACATAGAATTATCAATATTATTACAATTTAAAAATTTGCATTTTTGTCAGCAATAGGGTATTCCTAAATCTTTGAAAACATTTTTAGTATTAGTTGGGTATTTATTTCAATTGTTCATTTACATTGTAAATGATGTTTTTATACTTAATATGAATGTAATATGTGTTGCTGGACAATAAGCACATTAAATTATGCAATCATTCAATTTTTCATTTTCACCTTGTTTTTATTCAAAGAAAAATATGGTTTATCATTGTTAACTTTTTATGCCATATATATATGATATATTTTTATTAGATTATGTATAATAATTCAATTTTATTGTTTGTTCATGTTGGTTATAATTTGCATGTACATTAAAGATATAAAAAATATTTCAAACATGAAAGTGGTTGTTAATTTCTCTGTTAAATGACTTTATTTTCTATTTCAGCTTCAAAATTCAAATTATACCTTTTTTGTAAATAAACTTAACACATAATTTATTAAAAAGGACACAATTAAGAATCATTGATGTGTATTTACTATTAATACATTTGGCCAACAATTATCACTTCAAAATCAGGTTAACAAAACATGTGGTTTCTGTCAACTTGCAAATTTTAATTGAAATGACAGTTTAATTTGTTTTAAGGTATTTTCTAAGTGATGCAGATGATAAGCCCAACATCATTTTGATGTGTTTTCTCGGGCATAGATGCTGGACTGTTGATATGGTAATACTAAATCATATCGATCTCACAATAGAAATTTGTTGTTTATTTGTCATCCGATTTGCAAGTTTACGTGGTGTTCCTGGTGAAATTAAAGTAAATTGAAGAGACCAAAATTGCGATTCAGATCTGTATAATTTATAAAGAATTATTTTTATTTGTTACGTCCTTCGTTTTACAATATGCTTGTTCAGTTTTATTTTTTGAAAATTTTCAGTAACAGAAATATCTGGCATGCTGATCGTTGAGATTACACACCATTATTCCGACAGCCCATTAGTCCGACAGTCCATTGGTCCGACAACCCATTAGTCCGACAACCCAATAGTCCGACAACCCATTGCTCCGATAGCCCAATACACCAACAACCCACAAGTCCGACACTTATCAAGCCAAGTATTAGGGTATCAGGGTAAAATAAAACTTGTCTGTCTGTATAATAACGTTTAGATATGTAATAATATATGTTAAGAAATAACTCCGTATAAACATAAGGCTGGGGTAGTTCGAATACTTTCTATACACTCAATTCGAAATCTGTATATAGAATATAACAGAAAATATTATTTCACTTTCAAATTAAAGGGTATATAAACAGTATATAACTCAAGAACAACCAGTGATGGTGCGTGCTACTGATGATGCTCCCGCACAAATACATGTACTTCGTTGTTGAGTTGTGAATCTGAAAAAAACTCACACCGTATAGTGACTTATGTAAACCTTGAAAAATCATTGTATTGTAGTTACTGCGAAAAATGTGACGAAAATTGTCAACTTGGCCGTCATGTGAAAAGTGTTCGGTAAACAGGAATTTGTTCAGTAATGATTCTGAAAACATATCACACGATACAGTCGACTTCAATAAACCTATCAGAAATCCTTGTAATGTCGTTCATGAAAAAAATGCAACGAAAATATCCATGGGACGGAAGGACGAACTGACGGACGAGTGGACGGACGAATGGACGGACAGACAGAGGTAAAACAGTATATTCCCACTTTTGCGAAGCGGCGGTATACTGATTGGGTCAACATTAAGACTTTACAATACTAATATATCATAGTAATAATATGATATAATTATCTTTATAACACCGTAAGCCTCAGTCACAATCAGAGGCAAAACAAAATAGAAAAAAAACTAGCACATTGATATCAAATAACAGTCAGTATCAAACCATGTACTATATAGTTCAAAAGAACTATCAATATAATCATCATTTGTTTCCTTTATTAGTAAAGTTTTCTTGTGTATACATCGAATATTTATCATATTTAGCATGGCTAACTTTTCAAAGTTCTGACATGTGCTAGACTAAATATGCTGAAAGCCTGAGTTCCTCCCTCAAATTTTGATAATGTGAGCATTCGATTGAAAAATGACGCTCATCCTAAACTTTATCAGCTGTACAATACGATTTTTTGAATATCTGGCATTTTCAATTCTTAATGTAATGGGTGAGCACCGATTCTTAATTAACATATGAACTTCCTGCCTTTAAATCAATGATACATTGTATCTCAATATTTCCCCCCTTGAAAACAATCTTTAAATGAAAAATAAGTGTCAAGTTTGCCACAAAACACATAATTTAGCAAGTTTTTACAATTAGACAATTTGAGAAAGACACAAGCAGGACAAGAATGTCACACATTGTCTTAGATTTCTTACTAGTTGTTATTGGCTTTTACACTGCACTCGTTCTATTTGAACAGTCAAAATACTTGACTGTATATTTCTATGTCATACACAGTCACCGACCCGATATCACTTTTCCTCGTGAATATTTTTAAAAGAAAAAGAAGTTACGGCAATGTTCATGTCCGTCATATTTGTTTTTCGTTTTGTTGTAAATCATCAGTCCTGCACTTCCTTCAAACATTATAAAAGAGGCATAGTTTTCTAGATTTTGAAATAAGCTCGGGATATAAAATTGATATAACTAAAATAAATTGAGTGTCATCTCTCAGGCTATGTCAGATGAGTGATACAAGGGGTAGAAAGTGTTGCGACCAAAGAGGACGGGTAGTGTTATCCAACATCGATATATTTCTTTATGTAGTTAAAAGTGATGAAACCTCACTCCCCTGATACGCGAAAGGGGGTAACCGACGATCTAGTGAAAGAAGGTAGATCAAGACACACACAAAAACACAGCGAACTAGAACAGCACCGACTGAGAGTGGACACACAAACAATGAAATGTAAAGAAAAATAAAATACCCAGACACGTAAAACGAAAGAGGGAACAGGGTAAGGACTGAGCAGTTGCAATAAGCATGTTTATCAATTCCAATGTACTGAGACTTATATCCCGCATGGAAAGAATAATTGGGATCAAAACGGACAACCACAAATATTACAGAGAACGGAGTTGGTCTTTTTTAGAGAAAATTTACCCATACACATAAGAAAAATGCAGTGTCGGAATAATGGGCTGTCGGAGTAATGGGTTGTCGGAATAATGGGCTGTCGGAGTAATGGGTTGTCGGAATAGTGGGCTGTCGGAGTAATGGGCTGTCGGAATAATGGTTGTCGGACTAATGGGATTTTTATTTAAGATGTTTTATTAATTCATGTATAAATTTTAATCAAGAACATCTTCGCGCATTGTTATGACATTTTATCGAAAAAAAATATTTTCAAATTTTGAAAGATAAAAATCATGAAAGTTGTACATGTATATAATGATATGTGTCCATGACCAATCTAATTAAAAACCAATCTCTCATCGCTCCCGTTTTCTGATATGTCGCGTCCGTTGGTCCATGGCTGACTGAATTGTAAATCAACTTAAACATTAAGCCAAAATAAGTTTGCTTATGCGTTTGTTGTTTTGAGGCTTTTTATTGTTTTTAATTTGTTTCTGATTTTTAATTTACCATTATATGTGGTCATATGCCTTTTCTTAATTTGAAAATGTGTGTATATCAATGTATCAAAATCTATTATACAGAGAGTGCTACATTAAGATTTCAAACTTGACTATGAGTAAAGGGAGATAACGCTTTCTAATCAACTATATTACAAATAACTGTAATATAAGCCACATTATTTTTGCATGTAATATTACTGATATGCGTTATATTACTTGGATAAATAATCGCCTGGACTGATAAAGGACATATTCTATTTTCTAGAGCTGTTTTGTTGTATCTTCCACGTTCAACAGCCAACATACTATTACTTATTCTTATTTTAGCATAATTTTTTGTAACATTTTTATCTAAATTCAATAAAAGGTACTTTTCTAGTTCATACTTAACTTTAAATTTTCTGTAGGTTCTTAGTTTATTTCCATTTATTGAATTTTCATCATTAAAGAGACAATTTTTCCAAAATATAATGTAATTTTCATTGAGCTTCTTCACGACGGCTAATAGTAATCGTTTTTTAGAGAAGGTACATTGATTTTCCCAAACATGAGTGAAATTTAATTTTGAAAGTAGCATTTTAACTTTTGAAGCAAATCCATCATTTAACTGCTTGTTAGCTTTATAAACATTATATAATAAAGACTCATTTTCATTTGACTTTAAAATATGTAACCAAAATCCTATAGAAGACTTAAGGGCCTGTATACCAATAGGGTACATTCCCAATTCAGCTAATACAGCTGTATTTACTGCCTTTGAATTAACATTTAGAAGACCTTTCGCAAATTTGATTTGGAGTTTTACTGATTCCATAGATAAATATTGAGATTCAAGAGTTTTGTTGTTCTTCACAATATTTAGCGACCATATCTCACTACAATACAGTAATATTGGACTAACACAAGAATTAAATAGTTTCATATGGGAAGAAACATCCATCTTATCTGAGTAGAGTATTTTTTTTAATACAAAACAATGCCTTAGAAGCTTTTTTACATAGGAGATTTACAGCATTAGTGAAAATTCCTGATGGCTTGAATAGTATACCTAAATATTTATATTCTGTGCAACATTCAATTAATTCATTATTCAATACAAACTGGTCTTTTGTAAGTTTTTTACCACTTTTATTAAATATCATTGTTTTTGTCTTGTCAAGATTGACAGTCAAGTTCCATTTTTCACAATAAGTATTTAACTTGTTTAGACAATTTTGTAAACCTTCTGAGGATTCTGAAATTAATACTAAGTCATCAGCATATAAAAGACTAGACAATTTTATGTCATGTAATGTTACAGGATCACATGTGTTATCAAACATTGAGGTTAAATCATTTATATAAAAAGAAAATAAGGTAGGACTTAGAATGCAGCCTTGTTTTACTCCAACTGAGGAAGGGAACATATTGGTAACGCCTTCAGTGACTTTAACAAAAGAAATGTATGTCACTTTACCTAGAGATCTCAATTCTAATCCGTGTTTGCGTGTAGTTCCGTTCCGAGCTTGATTCTCTTTTATGCAATGTTTGTTTACTTCCGTTATGGCTGAGCAGCGGAAAATACGAAAACGCGTTCGCAAAATATTAAAATTACAACGTAAATCGGACTCAGAGGATGACGACGAAGACTCCCAATATAAAGTCAAATGCAAAGGGGTATTACCCTCAAGTACATCGCAATGGGATATCACATGTCTTCAATGTATAGGCATTATTTACTGTGACCAGTCCATACCCCTGTCTGAGTTGCTGGACAGTGTATATAGTAATATCGGAATGTTTAAACCATTGAATGATAAAGAGAAAGAGTATACTGCATGTATACAGAACAGTTTAGATTTCTCGTTTTCAACACAGGAAGTGGTAGACTATTGCAGAAAATATAGGCTTTCTCCAAATGAAGTAAATATTGATGTGGCAGAAAAAGTAAGAAGCAATTTGGAAAGTGATGTGTTTATAAACACTAGGTGAGTATGCTCTAAACATATATCTATATATATACAGTGTGTAAAATATAACAATACACACATATAAACAGATAAAACTGATTTCCAGATAAAAATCATCCAATTGAGATTTAATGACTTTGACAACTGGCGGGAACATATCTCTTTGTGACGGTATCGGGATCGTTCACCCTAATAACATGTTCGCCCGGGGTACGTTCGCCCAGAGAGTCCGTTCGCCCTACTAAAAAATATTGATATTCAGGGCATTGAAGTTGAAAAAACTTATTCAGATTATGATATTTCTATGGTATATATTTTTGAAATTTATGGAAACAGGGAAATATTTAAAAGTTTATGACTTGTTTAGGATCGTAAATTGTTCAATGACAAAATAATTCAGATCACTGATTTGTGATACTTGTCTTTTGATGGATTATTAATAAAAATCAAACGTTTTGTTTTGATAAAATATTCAGCTTGAAACGCAATGATGTGCGAACTGTTAAATCATGAAACGGATTTACAAGTTCATTATTATACTCGGAGACAGTCCTAGTCTCAGTTATACTGCATGCATTCATGATTGACTGAATACAATTAAGTTGTTAACAAATATCAATAAAGAGAAATACATTGTATACCAGTATACCAATTATACTCTGTAAATCAAAGAGAAAATGATAAAATGATTGCATGCGGCAATATAAATATTCTGTCAATTTGTTAACAAACTTTAACATATTTTGTTCAAATACTTACAATTATTCGACTGGACAACAAATAGAAAAGAAAAAAAATCTGGGCGAACACGTAAAAAAATGTAGTATGGCGAACGTGAATCAGGGCGAACAGACCCAGATTCCTTTGTGACAGTCCAACTTCAGGTAAATCTCCAATGTAAACAACTAATGATAGAGTGAACTCATAAGTAGAAAACAGCCTTATTATATCCAGATGGGTTCCAACATGTACTTTCTGATAGTAAAGGCTTCACACTAGGAATTGCCTGCAAAGAAAATGGAATTCCCACTTGAAACCTGTTGAATATCAGGGGCGACAATCGAAGTACTCGTAGATTTTATCAAAAGTAGAATTAGAAAATCCATTAAAAGACATCAATACGTTGAATTCAAATAATTATGACGTCTTGGAAGGCTATTTTAATTTTTGCCTTGATGCCTTCCAGCAATGTACATGATGTAAGGTGTCAAAGAAAAAATATGTACATATGTAATAGCCTTTCAAGATGTCATGATTATTTGGACTACAACACGTTATAATTTATCTCTGGTCCAGCACATGTGACATCACCAAAAAATAATAATAAATGAACTTTTCATGATTTAGAATTTTTACATCAATGTTTTTTTATTAATTCCAAGCTGACGTTTTTTTTTATGATTAATCCATAAAAGACAAGAAGGAAGAACAAATTAAGGGCGAATGAACTCTATGGATGAAAAGTACAGACACAGGGCAAATGGACCCAATACTCATGATACTGGTCACCATTCACCCTTAAACAATGAGCAAAACTAGTACTGCATAATATTGTTGTAGCCAGCTGTATGAGAATTGTTTTTTTTTAATTCTTGTTAAATCTTTTTGATAGAATTTGAACTACAAAATGTACAATGTACATGTACATGCACATTGAATTGAGAGTTAATTCTTTTTAAAAAAAATACAAATAAAAGTATAACATTTTAAATCATGTAAATGTACATTTTTGTATGTACATGTATGTATTTTCTGCAGCACTGCAACATAAACCACATGGCAACTGTAGTTTAAATGTATGTCATGTACATGTACATGAATCTGTATCTGACATGTTTACTTTACATGTACAATGTACATGATGTTTGATGTATGCTTAGCTATAAATCAATACATTTGTAGTGTGAATAATATGTAGTCAACATGGTCAATAGAAAACAATCCAAATTCAAAAGCCTTTATGCTGATCAGACGAACAAATTCTCAAGGTTCATGTCCATTGTACTGGTACATTTGTACTTGGAATAACATGCATGTACATCCACAATTTTTTCAAGCAATACTTAGTGAACTTTTTTGGAAATATAAAACAGACTAACCATACTAACGAACTATATGAACTTTTATTAACATGTATGCTCATCTACAACATGTACATATACATTGTACATGTACATGTACATGTGTGTATTTTAAGATACATTGTATCATATATTCATATATTTTTTTCATTTTCAGGGAGACACTGAAGCCTTATACAGTGGGGTAAGTATAATATTGTGAATCAGTTCACGTGTTGTCAAAGAATTACTGGAACAGTGGCAGGAAGACCCTTGTGGGTTTTGCTTTGCTGGGCTATACAATTGTAATTCTAGGTATTATGATTTTTGTTTGAAGTCCAAAACCTGTTCAAAGTATGGCAATGTAGCAATTGTTGGGGCATGGGCAGACAGATAAAAGTGGGTACCTTACAGAATTTGTTACACTATATATCATCTCCTCTGACATTTTTTCAATCCAGATCCCTACAACTTCACAGTAAGATTGCACATACATGTAAATAAAATTGAGAATGGAAATAGGGAATGTGTCAAAGAGACAACAACCCGACCAAAGAAAAAAAAAAACCACAACAGCAGAAGGTCACCAACAGGTTTTCAATGTAATGAGAAATTCCTGCACCCGGAGGCGTCCCTCAGCTGGCCCCTAAACAAATATATACTAGTTCAGTGATAATGAACGCCATACTAATTTCCAAATTGTACACAAGAAACCAAAATTAAAATAATACAAGACTAACAAAGGCCAGAGGCTCCTGACTTGGGACAGGCGCAAAAATGTGGTGGGGTTAAACATGTTTGTGAGATCTCAACCCTCCCCTTATACCTCTAGCCAATGTAGAAAAGTAAACGCATAACAATACGCACATTAAAATTCAGTTCAAGAGAAGTCTTACAGAGTCTGATGTCAGAAGATGCAACCAAAGAAAATAAACAAAATGACAATAATACATAAACAACAACAGACTACTAGCAGTTAACTGACATGCCAGCTCCAGACTTCAATAAAACTGACTGAAAGATTATGATTTCATCATATGAACATCAGGCACAATCCTTCCAGTTAGGGGTTTAGTATCATACCATCATAACATATACATGTATGAGAAGAACATAACCCGTCACATGCATACAATGTTGAAGTTGTGTATGTGCTAGATGTACATGTACAATAGGTACAATGTATAATGGTATAAAAAAGAAGATGTGGTATGATTGCCAATGAGACAACTATCCACAAAAGACCAAAATGTCACAAAAACTAACAACTATAGGTCACCGTACGGCCTTCAACAATGAGCAAACCCATACCGCATAGTCAGCTGTAAAAGGCCCCGATAAGACAATGTAAAACAATTCAAACGAGAAAAGTAACGGCCTTATATGGAACTGTTTTGGGAATTTTAACATCTCCAATTTAAAGCATTTAAACATTTATTATAGAACATTCTCCGTTCAAGTTGTTTAAGAAACAATCTGTGCATCTCAGCCATAGGGTAGATCTATTTTCATTCATATACATGTATTTTCTGAATAAATACATGTATAAACATTTTTTTACAGATGAGCATTGATAGTCATTTTCAGAGGAACAAAAGTTTCATTTTTCCTTTTCTCTAAAAATTATATATACATATACTGAGTGCCAATGAAAACGCAACACTTTTGTTTTTCAAAAAAATCTTATAATTTTTATTCATTTATATAAGAACATGAAGAACTTTGTATAGTTGGTTTAAAATGACTTTTAAGACAATTGACGACAACTTTACGGTTGAGTGATTTTTGGATCAAATGCGAAGTAAGGGTTATTTTGAACGGACATAAACCGAGTTCACCGCTTTTCAACATATGCACCATCTTCACGATTTTGTCATTTAAAGCTTGGCTTATGTCATGAATTTTCCCGCCCTTATTGTATGGAAAATGCAATAAACATCTGAGTAAATGCCAGGACTTTCTGACAACCAGCAATATGCAGTATTGGGCATGATCCAATGAAGCCTTATACTGCATACAATTACGAGAAGACTGAAGTTGTAGCCTCTACAATAACCCAAATCATCCACAAATTCAACCAAAATGGATCATTTAATGATAAGCGACAGCCCGGGGAACAAAAAGCAAGAAACGCTCAGCCAGACCGATGCATTTGGTCTTAACCATATTCGATATTGATTCTGACGGGTGTACAAAGGTCACGAGAGTTCAATGGTGGTCACAGTAGATCATTTGGAGCAATTTCAGTAGAGCACCATTTGCGCAGAAATTGTTGAAGAGCACCAAAGTCTTTCTTTAGTGACATCTAAACGGCCATAAGGCGTAAATATTGAATTCTGTAGACCAAAAATCATTCATTGTGTACCAAAAACCGTCAGTGGTGTTAACATAGACATTTGGCACCCATCTTGGCCAAAAGTCACATGTTTCGCACGATTTTGGTCCGATCGAGCAAATTTTGCATCAGATTGTACATTGTTTAGACGATGAAAACCACCACCAATATCATGAAGTCAGCTTGAGTTTGATATGTGGGACAAGTGGAACAACATTCCTTGAGATCACATTAAACGTCCGGGATGATTAGTTCCACGGCGCTGTCGAGATTGCGCTGCACTAGGGGTTGTAACATGTTTTGTTAGGACTGTGAGTTGATGATTCGACATTGGATGTTTCGTTTACCTGTAGCGTCTGAAAGATGACAATGAGACATTTTTGTTTGATATCGATCTATTGTTAGAATTCTTAATTTTCAAGAACAATTTATTTTGAAAGATTATCATTTCTAATATAAATTTTAGTATTGAAAAACCAAGTTTTGCGTTTTCATTGGCACTCAGTATACATGTATGTATTGTACATGGTGTGATCAACACATTTTTCTAGCAACTCACATACAATTAAACATGTTAAAGCTTATTTTAATAATATAAATAATAAAAGTTGGTAATGATAAATAAATAAAATTTGTTCAGAGTCTGCATTAAACAAACAAGGGCATAACACCTAATTAGCATTAACATAACATCAAAATTGATATTATCCTCTATACATGTACATTGTTTATGCTTCAATATACATTTTGTAGTTTGATAATTCACTTCAAAACCTTCAAGGACAGATAAAGGTTATGTATCTTTCATAATTTTGAAAAATATCTTTCTGAATACCAATTAGCACAAATTTTATGCCTTTACTTTTCAGTGTAAAGTTGAAGTAATTCATATGACATTATATTTTTCAGACTGATAGAACAATTTATGAGAAATGTACACCATATAATACAGATTATGAGAAGTAAACAAGGCTTGTTGAATGTGCCACAAAGAGTATTTGTAAATTTATTTTGCACTTTTGTGAAGATGTGTAACCTGAACCCAAGGTACTTATAAGGTTAAGATTTTCTCCAATTCAATCCTTCTGTTCTGTGAATTATTATGACGGGGATACCTGTCTATGTGCTTAGAAAAAAAAAAGTTAAAAAATTACCTAAACCTCAATATTTAAGCCCAATTATATATGAAAGACGAACGAAAGATACCAGAGGGACAGGTAAACTCAAAAATCGAAAACAAACTGACAAATGAAAGTTAGAAACCATCATTTGGTGTCCATATCATAGTACAAAATGTATGTCTGGAAATAAGGACTTTTTTTAAGCAATCCATGAAACCTCGAATATTGTAATCACTACATAATGGTAACAGTTATTTGATATAATGTTTTAAGTCAACTCATATCTTGACTTACAACTTGAAATTGACAATGAGGGTCAATTGAAAACAAAACTTTTCAACAAATGAGATGATTTAAGCTTCCCAATTGTGAACTTTCCATTTCTATATAGCAATATTCCAGCAGCGCCTGCATATGAAGTATCTCCAAATTGATACAATTCCGTACTTGTATTGCCTATCATGATATCCTTGATAGAGGGTTGCTGTCCACCAGGAAGCTATTAAACCAAGAGTTCCAAATGGTGAAGTTGAAATCATCCCTTTGTAAATTTTACAGATGCCATCATGAGTTGGTTGACAGTTATTGAAAAACTGTTTCCCAGAAGATATCAGATATGTTTCACGGTCCACTGAACATAGAAAATGATTAGTACATATGGGGCATCCCTGTACTATGGACACATTCTTGTTTTATGTTTGTTTAGTTTAAAGTGGATGTTTTGTGCATACATATGGCCATTAATTTTTCTGTTTGAGGCCTTCTATAGCTATCGACATAATGTGGTATGGGTTTTGCTTATTGTTGAAGGTTGAACAGTGACCTATAGTTGTTAACATCTGTGTCATTTAGTCTCTTAATTGTCTTATTGGCAATCATACCACATCTTTTTATGTTTCTACGCAGCCTATAAAAATGAGTAAACTTCATACTGTATGCTGCAATGTATATAATGTCCTTGCATGACAAAATGGGAAACACTTTTAAAAAAAAGAAGACCAACAACATTATCTGATGCTAAAATCTAATATCAATTAACAAATAAAAACAGATATGGCACACTGCAACCAACCACAATTACTGTCAGTCTGTGCTACATTATATATGCACCTGACTTGGGAATAACACAATGTGACAAGGTAAAACATACTCAACTTTCTCCTGATCTGAGACAATGGTGTAATAGCAAAACATAAGGACATAGTAAAAATCAATTGAACAAGACTCATCATATTTTCACAAAATTGGGTAAATGGCCACTATGACAGTCAAATTACATCATCAACCATTATAGGATTTTTACATTTAAACAACTGTCTGTATATTAAGAGGCTTCAAATTAACCAAAGGTGACATATTTAAATTTTTAATTAATAACAGAGCTCAGGGGCAGATCCAGCCATTTTAAAAAGGGGGGGGGGTCTAACTATATGAACCCATTCAAATGCATTGGTTGTCCCAAAAAAAAGGGGGTGTCCAACCCACAAAACCCCACCCCTGGATCGGCCACTGGAGCTAAATGAGCCTTGAACTGTACTTTCTATTGAAGAATTCTGACTATCAAAATCTGACATTGTTCAAAAACATTTGAAAACAACTTATGCTGAATTACCTTTCATGTACCTAGGGACATACTGGTATGTGAGTGTGTTAATTGGTTTTATCAGCTTTTTGTTCTTACAGCCTCAGTAGATGCTGTTAATTCCCGGAAGTATCAGAGGCAATTTGGTTCAACATTATTTTAAACATTGTCAATAAGTTTATAAAGGCAAAATAGAATTATTTAATTTAAATAACAAATCTTAAACTGGCTAGCTTTATGGTGAATACTTTAAAAAGTTGTCAGTGAAAGAACTCTTCTTTTAGCATATTCAATATGTATTCATAATAAAACTTTATTTTGTTATAAATATAAGTTTTGGTTATTGATGATATCCTGCTGTATATGTTTTGGTACATTTGTACTACAAACTATCTGTTCATTGGCAAAGATTACTCTGGATCAAGTGGTCAGCTTTTTGCTACCATTTTAGAGTGCTCTATTATTTCTGTCCTTCTTTTCTGAAAAGTGTACTAGATTTGGCATATATTATCTGTACATAGTTCAATAACTTTTATAGAGCTATATTAGCTCCTTGAAGCAGTACTAAATGTTATAAAATTTTTTATATTTCCAATTCAGTATAAGAATATACATGTACATGTATTGTGTGATTTGTTTTTAAACATCTACTTTCTGTTTGATGAAATGACACAACATAATTTCTTCATTCTAAGAATTAGAAGCATAAATTCTAATCAATCTTTTACAGTGAGGGATCACTCTGGAAAACAGATCAAAATGTTCTTCAACAAAATATATCCTCAGAGGCAGATGTTGTTATATTACCCTGTAACCTAATGGAAGCTAGTGATTATCATGCTGTAAATATAGTTTCAGTTGTGGATGTAAGTAGCAATAAAAATATTAATAAGTGCATCATAAATTCAACATTATAACAATGAATACATGTAATGAATTTTATTAGATTGTTTGAATACCAAATCCTGTATTGAGTGTAATCATATACTCGTATATGCCTTTTGTGTAGAAGTATTAAAGCTGATAAAAGATATAAACAAGAACAGAAAGACTAGACAGAGTGCCATCACAACTATATTTGTTATTGAAATGCACGAGGCTACCTTTATGCTTATATCTAAATATACACTTGTTTTTAACTATAAAAAAATGTATTATAGATGTGCTTAGGACAGCAAACTAATTACTTATTACTGTATTGCAAAACACTATGAAATTTTATTAAATAATGAAGTTTTTTAACCAACCACAGTCTATTACAATTGAACACATTCTGCATAATTATTTTAGGCATGTAAGTAGAGTATAACTGGTTTGTGAGTGCCTAATATTCCTTTAGGACTATAATGGACAGTTATCAATTATAATAGAATAATTTGAAAAAAAGTCATTTTCTGTTATCCAAATTTGATTCATAAATGAATATCTACTGACTAACCCTACACAACGTAAGTATTGATCTTAGGTTCTGTCAGTTTCACAGTAATCTTGTGAAGGTTATGATTGTACAATAAAGTTTATAATAAAGGCTTAACTGAATCATATAATTAATATTAACTTATTTTTAAAGATAAAAAAGTTGTCAACTGAGAATTTAGATACTTCAGAGGGTCTTTCATCATCATCATTGTCAGAATCATCAGATATGAATCAAGACCATGAAAACAGTACTGACCAACCATCAATTTATAGTAGAGTTTGTAAAAAGCTTCTTGGACAACATGGTGCTGAACTGGTTGTGCACCATGAGTTATTTGGAGAAAAATGTATCAAGAATGGAAAAATATACCTTAGTGGCATGATTGTTGTTGGAACACAGGTAATGTTTTATACAGCACTCAAATTTTTATCAGGAGAAAAACTCACAAATATCCTAAAAACTTTTATTTTAGCATTACATATAAAAAAGAATAAATGCACCAAAAACCATTTATGAACAAAATTTTTGGGCCCTTTTTATAGCTTGCTGTTTGGTGGGAGCCAAGGCTCCGTATTGAAGGCAGTACCTTGACCTATAATGGTTTACTTTTATACATTGTGACTTGGATAGAGAGTTGTCACAATGGCACTTATACCACATCTTCCTATATCTATTATCTGATATTAGAAAATTATGATACAAAAAGGAATTAAAAACATTTGTACATGCACTAATTAATCTCCAATTCATTATGCCCAAAATTTAAACATGACTAACTAAAATCCAAGGACAGTTGTTGGTTTCTAACAGTCATAACTGTTTTGTTTATTGTAGTTTAAATCTGGCCATTAGTTTTCTCTTTTGAATTGTTTTATATTTTGTCCTTTTATATGTTTTGCGCATTGCTGTACACATTGTAGTAAACTTGAATTGTTTACAACTTTGTCTGTTGGTCTTTAGTTTAAACATATTTATTTACAGTGGATTGGGAAACAAGTTTTGCAACTTATATTAATCCCTTTCCACTTTGCGGTTGCGAGTGCTGCCTTGTTGGTCTTTATCACATCTCCTTTTTTTAAGGAAGCTGGCTTGTCATGTTTTGGAATTTTGGTCAGATTTTCAGAATCCTGTGGTTTTATCCATTTAAATGCCTTAACATATTATGCCTGGTGACCCCCATTTTTAGCTCACCTGTCCCAAAGGGACAAGTGAGCTTATGCCATCACTTGGCGTCCTCCGTCGTCTGTCGTCCGTCGTCTGTTGTCGTAAACTATTTCAAGAATCTTCTCCTCTGAAACTACTGGGCCAAATACTTTCAAACTTTAACTGAATGTTCCTTAGGGTATCTAATTTATAAATTGTATCCGAAGTTTTGATCTATCAACAAACATGGTTGCCATTGCTAAAAATAGAACATAGGGGTCAAATGCAGTTTTTGGCTTATAACTCAAAAACCAAAGCATTTAGAGCAAATCTGACATGGGGTAATATTGTTTATCAGGTCAAGATCTATCTGCCCTGACATTTTCAGATGAATCAGACAACCTGTTGTTGGGTTGCTGCCCCTGAATTGGTAATTTTAAGGAAATTTTGCTGTTTTTGGTTATTATCTTGAATATTATTATAGATAGAGATAAACTGTAAACAGCAATAATGTTCAGCAAAGTAAGATTTACAAATAAGTCAACATGACGGAAATGGTCAGTTGACCCCTTTAGGAGTTATTGCCCTTTATAGTCAATTTTTAACCATTTTTCGTAAATCTTAGTAATCTTTTACAAAAATCTTCTCCTTGATCTGAAACTACTGGGCAAAATACTTTCAAACTTTAATTGATTGTTCCTTAGGGTATGTAGTTTGTAAATTGTATCGGAAGTTATGATCTATCAACAAACATGGTCGCCATTGCTAAAAATAGAACATAGGGGTCAAATGCAGTTTTTGGCTTATAACTCAAAAACCAAAGCATTTAGAGCAAATCTGACCGGGGTTATATTGTTTATCAGGTCAAGATCTATCTGCCCTGAAATTTTCAGATGAATCAGACAACCTGTTGTTGGGTTGCTGCCCCTGAATTGGTAATTTTAAGGAAATTTTGCTGTTTTTGTTTATTATCTTGAATATAATTATAGATAGAAATAAACTGTAAACAGCAATGATGTTCAGCAAAGTAAGATCTTCAATTAAGTCAATTTGACCAAAATTGTCAATTGACCCCTTAAGGAGTTATTGCCCTTTAAGGACTTTTTTCGTAATTTGTTCATCATGTTGACTTACTTTAAAAAATCTTCTCCTTTGAAACTGCTGTATCAATTTCAGCCAAACTTAGGCTAAATGAGTTTCAGAGTATTTAGTATAAATTTTATATTTTATTTCCTTGTATGTCAAGAAACATAGCTACTTTGGCTAAAATAGAACATAGGAGAAAATGATTATTTTTTTTGGCTTTTGAAGAAAATAGGACGATCCAAAAAACATTTAAATAAATTGAAAAGCCAAAATAATCATTGATGAGAGATTTAACCAAAAGAATTAAGGTGAGCGATTCAGGCTCTTGAGAGCCTCTTGTTTTATTTATAATTCTTTTATATGTATAATGATAAGTTGTCTGTTAAAGTCTTATAGAATTTTGATTATTTTTTAATAGTTTTTTGGGACTTACACTTGTCAATGATATAGCTATGAATAGTCAAGTGGGGACATTTTCCCGCCAAAATTTCAATGGCTAATATATCGAAAACAAGCAAGGTGACCAATATACCTTTTTTACTCTTTGGATTCCTTTTTTAATCCCCTTTCAATATAAACTAGTGTTTTGAAAAGTTAATTACTTTAAAACTGAGAAAGGAACTCCCTTAAAATGAAGATCTGCAAATTCATATCATTTGTATAACTGTAAAATATATAATGAGTCAAATATCCCCAAAAAAACAAAAGATTTAAAAAAATATCAAAATTGTTACCATATAATAAAGTAAGCTATAAAATGTTATTATATTCTTTAGGTGTAATTCCACCAAATCATGCTTGTACACAGGTAAAATAAGGGAAGATATTTGATTGGTTAACTTCCAGTGAAAGTTATTTTTATGGCCCCACAAAGAAGTTGTCGGTGCCATATAATTTTACCCTTGTCCGTAATTCCGAAATTTTGTAATTCCGTCATACCGCAACAAACCTTTATACAGAGTTTTTTTCTATACGCCTTCAGATATTGGGCTGATTTTTGGTATGTGAGTTAACCAGGATGAGTTACAGATCAAGTTTAAATTTATTCCGCTCTGCTAATTTTTGTCGAAATTATGGGCTTTTGACTTTGATAAATTGTTGAAAATCACAGTCATAGACTTTTTCTCTAAATTCTTTCAGATATTGGGATAATGTTTGGCATGTGAGTTAGTCAAGATGAGTTACAGATCAAGTTTGAGCTTGGTTCCGGTCTGCTAATTTTTGACGAAATTCAGAGCTATGGATTTTGATAAATTGTTGAAAATCATAGTTATACAGACTTTTTTTCCAAATGCTTTATATATTGGGCTGTTTTTTAGTATGTCAGTTACTCATGATGAGTTACAGATCAAGTTTAAGTTTCATTCTGCTCAGCTTATTTTTGCTGTAATTTCGAGGCTCTTGTCTTTGATAAAAAAAAAAAAATCCCAGTTTTAACGGCCCTTTTTTCTAAATGCCTTCAGAAATTGGGCTGATTTTTGGCATGTGAGCTAACCATGATAAGTTACAGATCAAGTTTAAGTTTCATTCCCCTCCGCTTATTTTTTGATGAAATTATGGGTTTACAACTTTGAAAATTTTTGAAAATCACAGTTATATGGACATTTTCTATACACTTTCAGATTTTGAGCTGATTTTTGATATGTGTCCACATGTATTATTGAAATTGCAGATTTTATAACTTTTTGAGAAGGGGCCATTCGTGTCGCTTTGACACATCTAGTCTTATATGCAATGAAATGTTAATTTAATGTTTTTCTATAGCGGACAGGATAAAAATTAACTCATGCCAAGTTTTTCTTTATTTAAAACAAAGATAAAGTCTGCATAATATTTAAAAAGGGAAAATTAAAGAAAAAACTAACAATTTGGAAAATTAATGGTTATATTTACACCTTAAGAAAAAATAATTTATATTTAAAAAATGTTTGTTACTTAAATTAGTTCTCATGAATTTTACATGGTGGAAAGTGTATCAATGACAGTGTCATCTGGTATTTTGAACCCCTAAAAATTGAACCCGGGGTCAAAATACCATGCGGTAAAATGACCCCGGGGTCATATTTCACATATGGTATTTTGAACCCCCCTGCGGTATATTGAACCCCCCTGTTTTTGAGAAATAGTATTGCAGATAATCTTATTTACAATTTATTGGCAATTTTTGTTTTAATTTGAGGTTTTGAGTAGGGGGGTTCAATATATCGCAGGGGGGTCAAAATACCATGGCTAAGTAAAATTTTCAAAATATCTTTTCCAGCTTGTTAAATACATACAAACTACTTTTTGGAGTATTATTACTATTTTAAGGAGTTAGAATAGCTAGAATTTTTTAAATTGAAGGTCTATAGTAGGGGGTTCAATATACCAAAGGGGGGTCAAAATACCATGGAAATTAAAAAATTTCCTAATATCTTTTCCAGCATTATAAATACATACAAACTACTTGTTAGAGTATTATAACTATGTTAAGAAGTTAGAATAGCTAGAATTTTTGAAATTTAAGGTCTATGGTAGGGGGTTCAATATACCGCAGGGGGGTCAAAATACCATGGCTAAGTAAAATTTTCAAAATATCTTTTCCAGCTTGTTAAATACATACAAACTACTTATTGGAGTATTATTACTATGTTAAGGAGTTAGAATAGCTAGAATTTTTTAAATTGAAGGTCTATAGTAGGGGGTTCAATATACCAAAGGGGGGTCAAAATACCATGGAATCATTTTTTTTCTTCAAAAGATCTTTTCCAGCATGTTTAATACATACAAACTACTTATTGGAGTAATATAACTATGTTAAAGATTGATAATAGCTGGAATTTTTTAAATTGAAGGTCTATGGTAGGGGGTTCAATATACCATTGTCAAAATACCATGGAAAATAAACTCATCATAGATACCAGGACTAAATTTAGTATATACGGCAGACGCGTTTTTATAGTTATAATACTCCAACTTGTAGTTTGAATGCATTTAAAAATGCTTGAAAAGATATTCTGAAGAAGAAAAAAAATCCATGGTATTTTGACCCCCCCACCTTTCCATGGTATATTGAACCCCCTCCTATAGACCTTGAATTTAAAAAATCCAAGTTTTTCTAACTCCTTAACATACTTTCAATACTCCAATAAGTACTTTGTATGTATTAAACATGCTGGAAAAGATATTTTGAAAATTTTACTTAGCCATGTTATTTTGACCCCACTACCATGTATATTGAACCCCCTATTATACATCTCCAGACCTTTAATGTTAAAAAAAACTTGCTAATTTAACTCCTTTACATATTTATTATACTCCAATAAGTAGTTTGCATTTATTTTATTAGCTTGAAAAGATGTTTTGACTAAAGTCTACTATTCTATATAAATATTTTAAATTTCAAAGAATTAATGTGTCCAAGCTACATGGTCTAGTTATAATGCTCTAAGAAGTTTTTTTCAATGAAATTTTGTTGGTTAAGACTTCAGAGCACTTATACCAAGCAAATATTTTTCTTTCAACCAATCATTGAAAATTGACCTCCCCTTCTTGTATTAATGAATTTTAATATTTGATTAGCTTTTATATAATGTTAATAAGATTAACGGTACCAATTTTCTTGCACCAGATGCGCATTTCGACAATACATGTCTCTTCAGTGATGCTCGTTGCCAAAATATTTGAAATCCAAAGCTTATATAAAAGATGAAGAGCTATAATCCAAAAGGTCCAAAAAGTATAGCCAAATCCGTGAAAAGAATCAGAGCTTTGCACGAGGGAGATACATTCCTTAATTTATAATAATTTCTATCATGTTAAATGTTTTATTAATCATCTAGTATGAAAAAAACAGGGGGGTTCAACTTTCCATACAGGGGGGGTTCAATTTACCATGGGGGGGTTCAATTTACCATAGCGGTATTTTGACCCCAGGGTCATTTTACCATGGGGTTCAAAATACCATATGACAACGGTCATTCCTTATCTTTTAAATGTATGAGGACTGATTCACACAAACTATTGTCATGCAGATACACATTAATTTCTGACGTGTCCCAAGACAAATTTCAAACTTATGCTGCTTTCTTGGCCATAACTTTAAGTGCTTCTTCCCATTTTTACAGGTAATTTTGGCGCTTGAATTATTTTTGCTATTTCTGTTTGAAATCTTCATTCCACTGACCAGGCTTTAATAGCTTACTGATCAGTGTAGGGATGCTATAACTGAGTTGTTGTTCAAGTGCAATGTGAGAGATGGTATATACAGATTACATCTGATTGTGGTAACCCTTACAATACATAAATGATACATCTTAGCATATAATTGTATAAATCCACTATAATTGAACTTTTGTTGCTAGCTGTCTTACCAATTGATATCATGCTTATTGGCAAACATGTTCCATCTCCTTATTGTTATAAAGAGATTTGACATGATTGCTAATGTGACAGCTATTCCTCAAAGACCAAAGTATAAAGATCAAATAAATAGGTGCCACCGAACAGGCTTCAATTATGTGCAATCTTATACCTTACAGAAAAATATATTTGTGCATGGGATGAAAAACATGAATCAATTTAAAAGACAACTCTAGTATTGCCAGAAATATCATACTTAAATATAACACTATTGCTTTTGTATAAAGTGTTTATATACATTGTATACATGTATTTTATGTTGTAGGTGACTTTTACCTTACTAGAGTGTAGTGTTGATCATATGGTAGATATTTTAAATGAAAAAGATGTTGGAAGGAAGACCAGTTTTATTTCATACTCAGAGCCAAAAGATTTGCTGATACAAAAGGAACGTGATGAATTGCTGGAGGCATTTTGGAGACTAAACAATACAACAGTTTGAGCAATAAATTTCTTCATTTCATGTCCATTTTTTTTTTTTGACTCTTTCATGTTAATAACATTTGTACCAACATTAGGTGACAATACTGATCACTGTCCATGATTAGTCTCTATAAAAATATGAAATGTTTTTCAATTGTTGTCTATATGTGTCTAAACAGAATTATTTTCTGATTGTATAATGGAAAAAAAAACTGATCAAAAAGCTATATTGACTTCATTAATGTATACATGTGTATTTATTAAGCATGCACACCATCCAGGCATTCCTGATTATGTTCATGCAAGAGAAATGAAAGACTTTTATCCAGATAAGTACAAAACGTTTCTGATTTGCTTGACAACTTGGTAGAATTTTAATTTAGGTCTCATTAAAGTGAATTCACCAGCAGTTATTTTACAGGATGCTGCAAACACTAAGAATCTAATGTATCCAAGCATTTAGCTTAGAATAGTTTACTTGTAATAATAATAAATTGAAAGTGTCAAACAAATAATAGGTATCTTGTTAATAAAAGAGATATTGACATAAAAAATATTGAAATCAGAGTAAGTTGTAAAGACTTTGGGATGTATTATTTCCATATAACTTCACACTATTGAATTGCACTTTTTGTCAGCATATGACCCATTTGTTTTACTGGTGAAAGCCAGATTATACTTGTGTAGTTTTGTCTCCATGAAAACCTAGAATTTTTTTTACAGTTAAATGTTTGAGCTGTACTGTATATTAAATATATGTATATATAAAGTATATAAAGCATCACTGAAGTGACATTTACTGTCAAAATGCTCATCTGGTGTAATACACTTGGTGCTGTTAATTTTTATTAAAGAATAGTCTTTTGAATCCTTCTTCCTTTTTATGCTGCCTTGTCCAGTTTGGTTGCTGTATCATTTATAATCGTTGGACAGAGTTTTTTTCAGCAGAAAATGAAAATATGCTGATTCCAAATTAGTTGAAGAGGTTCATTGACCTTTCTTCATTCAAGTGTTAATGATTTGTCTAGATCTATCATACTTTTCTGTCGTTAGTTATCTGATGTATTTTGACAGAAATAAATGTGATATCAGAAAAAGGCTATTATAAAACGTGGTTCTACACCTAATTGATTCTCAGCCCATATCTTATTTCATTGTATGTTACTTTGAATGTACTGATTGTTTTGGTTTAACCTTGTCTGACTGTCTTCTCAGATTAGATGTTTACTTTATATGGGACTTATTGACATCTTTATATTATGGATTCCATTCAATTATATTAATGTCAAAACATGTCTTCCTGACAAAACTGACATTTCTACATGATGGATTATGTTTCATTATAACTGGTATTTTTAGCAGAATTGCGACCTTGTCCAACGTTTGTTTGTGCATTTCAATGTCCAGACAAATTCTTTTGAGTCATAAAAAGTAGAATGACAAAAACACTGAACCCAAGAAAAATTCAAATCGGAAAGACCACTATTAATTGTCAAAAGCGAAAGCTCAACACACCAAAAATTGGATAACAACTGTTATATTCTTGATTTAGTACAGGCAATTCTTTTTATAGAAAATTGTGAATTCAACCTGTTTTTTTTATGATTACCTTAGCCGTATTTGGCACAACTTTTTGGAATTTTGGATCCTCAATGCTCTTCAACTTTGTACTTGTTTGGCTTTATAAATATTTTGATATGAGCGTCACCGACATGAGTCTTATATAGACGAAACGCGCATCTGGCGTACTAAATTATAATCCTGGTACCTTTGATAACTATTTGCCATAGTTGGTCTAAAAATGGCCAAGTTTGAAGAAGCACATCCCTTTTAGTTTTAAAATAATTTGGCCAAAAAGAAAAGTTTTGTCTTATATACAATTATATATAGTAAATTTTTATTTTGCTATTTTAAGACTGTGAAGTTTTGGGAGAAGGTGACCATGCCTGATGGCAGCTTTAAAAAAACACATTGTGAACAGATCATTGGAAAAAATATTAAATGATAATAAATTGTCGGAAAATAAGGTAAAAATATCAGTATATCCTGTAATGGCTTATTAAATTAATTAGATATTTGATAAAGTATTAACACAAGAAATTGAATTTCACTCAGGTTGAGCAGTTGTAATGAAAGTGGGAGCCCAAGACTATAGAAAAATAACTTGAAAAAAGAGAATTTCCTCATTGTTTAGTGCTTCACCTGATATTTTGTATTCTTAATTGCTTTATTATAATTCCAGGGTTATACCTAAATCAGTTATAAGGATATGTACAAGATGTATTCATACTTTGAATGACAGATTGACTTCGATTTTCTGTCCCTGTTGGAAAAATTTTATGAAGTTGTTGAATTTGAAGTTAGAAATTTGATAGAAAATAGTGGAAATTTATCAAGCCTCAGTGAACCAATATTGACCTGAAGCAGGGACGATGTATATATTGAGGTCACTTGGTCAAACGAGCAACTGATAGACCGAATTTGTGGCAACCTTTTTGTTTTTTTCAATATTTGACTGATGAACATCATCAAACCAAAGTTGTCAAAAACTAAAACAGACACACACAAAAAAATGTTCAACTACAAAATCCATTAAGCCCTACACTCGGATAATGCGCTCATGTTCTTTTTACTTGTATGTTTAATTTACTATGAAATATACGAGGTAGCTATGTTTGAATTTGAATCAACTTGTGCATGTTAAACACGCCACAAAATATTCGGGTATATTTAAAAAGTTTAGGAGCCTGTGCAGTTGTCGTTTGTTGATGTGTTTGTTAATTGTTTGCCGTTTCTCGCTCGACGAAGTCAAAAAGCGAGACTTACATGTAGGTGTGCTTTTTCCGTCGTCTGCTACCACTCAGACGACGGCGGAGGCGTCACTAATGTATAAGTTTGTGATTTGCTCTAGTTTATGGTGAACCACTAGTGGTAAGTCAAAGAAATTTGGTATGCATGCAGTTGTATTAGTATTGGCCCATCTTATTACCACATAGATTATATGGCCCCACTGCCTCAGTTATGGTCTACTGACTTTGAAACTTATGCTTATTTTTCATGTACTAGTTTGTGATTAAGTCAGTTTAATGTGAATCACTAGTGGTAAGTTAATGATAATTGGTATGCAGTTGTATTTATATAGCATTGGCAAGTCTCATTACCATGGAGATTTTTTACCCTGCCCCCTCAGTTATGGTTTATTGACTTTGAAATTTGCTTAGTTTACATGTTTTAGTTTGTGTTAAGAATTAGGTTTGTTGAAAGGAAACTAGTTAAGATAAGTCAATGGTACGAGGTATGCAGTTTTATAAGCATTGGCACACCTCACTCAAACATATACTAAATTTAGTCCTGGTATCTATGATGAGTTTATTTCGATGGAGATTGTTTAGCTATGTACCTTTAGCCATTGGTCACTGACTTTGAATATTTGCAAAACTTAGATGTTGAAGTATTGCTATTTTAATTTCAACATTTGCATTATCAAAATTATAAAAAAAAAGAGACATATCCCTGTGATTACAGTTTATTAAAAATATTAGACCGTTGATCTCGAATTCCTGTAAGTATTGTTATAGACTAGTCATTTAAGGGCCCTTTATAGCATGCCTTTCTGTCTAAGCGAAGGTCCCGTGTTAAGGTCGATCTTTGACCTATAATTGTTTTTACTTTACACAAAGTGTTTCGGTTTGAGTGTTTTCTCATTGGTACTCATACCACATATTCTTATTTCTATATAAAGTGCTTTCTTATCTGTAAATTTCTGAACCTGGGCTAATATGATAATCTATAAACAATTTGTTTCGAGTCCATCTGCATATTATATTACTTTTGCCCGCTGACACCAAGCTTTGAAATAGAAACAGAGAATTCTATTACCAAATATGAATTAAGTTTGAAGCAAAATAGCTAATAGCTAATGACGTTTCTCATTCATTTGAACTAGACATCAATGTAAATTAAGGTACAATTTAAAGATTGAAATATTATATTAGACAAGGGTTAATTGAACACACTAAAATTGAACATCAAACATATGACCGATCTTTAACAGAAGCATGATCAATGATTTATTTTTTTGGAATCAATATATATCCGACTAAAAGAAAACAAATGTATCGTTGTATATTACAAACCGATAAACACTGAACATAAAGTATCCATAAAAAGAAGTGTGTTGTTAAAATTTAACACGATTGTAACTCGTTGACATTTCGTTTAATCAATTTTAAAAGTCTAAGCAGGAAAACAAATTATTTTTAACCTATGTAAACGTAAAATTAATGTAGACTCGTGTTATCTTCATATTTTCTTAAAAGAAAATATAAAACCGATGGTCTTACATCCTGTCTATACAATTTACTTGTTTTTCAGTAGTGACCAAGGTCATGCTTTTCTGTGACGTCTTTTCGATCATTTCATTGGATGTGCACTGCTGGATTCTTAAGACTTGGAGAACATATTGAATTTATTAGTAGAAATTCGATTTTAACTCTTCAATTGATATGCCATGTTTTGCTTTATAGTAGTAAAATGTCGTAAGTTAGTTAAGACTAACTGAAAGACACATCGTATAGATTAACCACTTCGTGATTGTGTACATAAATTTACGAAGAATCCTATCTAATCTTTCCTTCTAATGATAAACTCGGTTGGAGCAGTTTCTGTATGAAATAAATATCAAAGGTACCAGGATTATAATTTAATACGCCAGACGCGCGTTTCGTCTACATAAGAATCATCAGTGACGCTCATATCAAAACAGTTAAAAAGCCAAACCAGTACAAAGTTGAAGAGCATTGAGAACCCCCCCCCCCCTAAAAAAAGACGTTGTGCCAAATACGGCTAAGGTAATCTGCTCCTGGGATATGAAATCCTTAATATTTCGAAAAATTCAAAGTTTGGTAAACAGTAAATTTTAAAGAATGACCATATAATTGATATTCATGTAAACAATGAAGTGCTGACGACTGGGCTGGTGATACCCTCGTAGACGAAATGTCCATCAGCAGTGGCATCGACCCAGTGGTGTAAAATAGTTATCAACTGTAATTCAGTTGTTGTCGTTTGTTTATGTGTTTCATATTTGTTTTTTGTTCATTTTTTTTATACAAATAAGGCCGTTAGTTTTCTCGTTTGAATTGTTCAATATTGTCATATCGGGGCCTTTTATAGCTGACTATGCGGTATGGGCTTAGTTCATTGTTGAAGGCCCTAATGTGACCTGTAGTTGTCAATGTCTGTGTCATTTTGGTCTCTTGTGGACAGTTGTCTCATTGGCAATCATACATCTTTTTTTTTTTTTATATCAAAGGTACTAGGATTATAATTTAATACGCCAGACGCGCATTTCGTCTACATAAGACTTATCAGTGACGCTCATATCAAAACAGATCAAAAGCCAAACAAGTACAAAGTTGAAGAGCATCGAGGACTAAAAAAAAAACACATTCTTTTCTATAAAGTCTGTATATTGTGAACACGCACGAGCATAGCGTTTCAATTGAGATGTGTAAACACCATACTATGGGAAAGAAATTATTAATGCTGAGAAATGAGAAGTTGAAATTATCCTTTGTCCTATCTTTAGGTATGAAGTCGAAAATTTGAAATATTAATAGACTGCTTGAATCTGTTTTATGAAATACGCATGGTATTCATCTGAAGGTTGAAAACCCAAACCTCCAGATTGCTTATTTTTGTCGTCTTCAGTCACATGTAGTCATGCTGTTCATGCTATTTCCATAGACCTCGATATCGTAAACAATTCAGAATATAGAGAGTTTATTCCCAAAATGCGAGAAGTATCAAATTCCCCAGCATATTAACTTCTGGTTATTGATAAACGTAGTTGACTATGCTTGAAAAGATAGATTCGCGCGAGCCAGACGTACCATAATCGAACAAGTTATACAAATGAATTCATACTGTCGTTTTATGCATCCAGAAAAGTACGATGTTTCCATGTAACAAGCACACATATATCTAACCCTTTCAAAAACATCAAGGATATGTATGGTTTATCCTGCTTTCACGACACATATATCTTGTTGTTTCAGTTTACTAACACTATGGCTTTAATATGTAAAAACTCACTATTTGAAATGCCTAACTTAACTACCTAGACTCACAGTAAATCGATAATATGACACAAACCACTACTTCATTTACGAAAACCGGAATTTTGAAAACACAAACCCGTTCTATTGGAAATCGACACTAAATTGGATGACACACATTTTTCGTCTTTTTACTGGAAACCTGAACTTCTAAACAGTAAAATAACTAGCATACCGACTCCCGAGTTTTTACTACCATTCTTTTTTTTTACAGCAGGTGATAGAACGAAATATTGCGATTCTGTATACTTAATCAGGTCTGGGATTAATATTCTAAAATTACTACCGTTCAACATTGAATATTTTTCGCCTTTCTTCTTCAATCACAACCATGACAATTTTACAATTATATGAAAACTTTTAATCTACGTTTAACACTTTTATTTCCCATACTCAAATAAAAACTTCTTTTCCTTAAACCGTGTTTTTTTTAACATGGAATTTTGAATTTATGTCATGAACAATCTTATTTACCAACAATAAATGCATCGCAGATTATAACATACTAATACTATATACTATTATCTTTTTGTCTAGTTGCTGAGTTCGTCTGATCGGTATCTAAACAAATAGTCAGTTTTCAAATACGTACTGATTGTATTCTGATTACCCCTAACCTACTACTCAATGTGTTTGTGTATTCCCTTATTATACACAGTTGACCTTCAGTGTGTTTGTCTATTCTTTTATATTCGGTTTTGTACATGTATGTTGCAATGTTCTCTCAGTTTTTTAATTACTCTTTGTAAAATATTGATGATATCATAATTCTCAACAACCTACATTACAGTGACTGCTTGCATCTCATATATTCCAGTGAACCTTAAATCAAAGATACCAACGAAACTTGTAGATCTGCTTAATATCCTGATATTTACATTTATACTGATACAGATGGACGAGTCAAACTTAAATGTATTATAAATCTGATTATTGAAGCTTTCCTATTGTCCACCTATGATTTCCTTGTAGTAACACGCCTTCTGTGTGGTGTATTCGTATCCCCATTGTGTCGTAGATCAAATTTATTAATTCAGTGTATGTTCACTTGTGTTATTATGTCTTTAGATTGAGTAAAGCTATTTCAATTGATTTTTTATAGTGTGTCTATTTTATGTTGTGATGTTACACTATTGTTTGAGATAGGGGCGAAGTTTTGTACCTTTTGAAACCATTAAATCCACTGTATTCTATTGTAATGTCCTTAGTCAGGAATCTGAAGTTCAGTACGTAGTTTTCATTTGTTGATGTGGTTCATAAGTCTTCTAGAATTTATATAGATTAAACCGTTAGTTTTCTTGTTTGAATGGATTTACACATGTATTTTTTGGGACCCTGTATAGCTTGCTGTTAGGTGTGAGCCAAAGCTCCATATTTAAGACCGTACTTGACCTATACGTACAATTGAGAATGGAAAAGGGGAATGTATCAAAGAGACAACAACCCGACCATAGAACGACAACAGCAAGTTGTACCTTGGATGAGAGAGTTGACTCATTGGCACTCAAACCACAAATCATTTAGCAGTGTGAATGTTAATAATAGGTAATTCTAGAAAAGCACTAAGAGCGCACGAAAGTGGTGAAGCTTTTTTTCTTTTTTAGTTTGTTCATTTTCATATAGAAAATCTGCATTACTGGTCTGAAGTTTGTATTGCATGGAAGTTTGAATGAAAAATATTTCATATCTTGCCAATATGTAGTATATATTGTGATATGTTCAAAAATATAATAAAAGGTTTAGTCACTGTAGTTTTTCAGCTATAACATAGAAATAAAAAATAATAATATGCAGATCCCTATAGTTATATAAAGTAACTTCCCTTTATACCGTTATTTAAAAAACTGAAATCAAACGAAATATCTTCCTTTATAAATTAATATTCGAAAATTGTTTTCAATCAAATGAAAATCCACATGCGGCACATATAACTGCGTGTTGGAAAATCTATACTCTTGTACTGATATTTTACAATCCAAAATAGCAAAACTCTACCTTAACTTACAACATTCAATAGTGTGGAAATAACCAGTTTATTGTAATAATTAAAATAAAAGTTATCGTTCTTATTGGATATATAAGATGGCAAAAGAAAGCTAACTCCATGATAAAACAGCGTTTATCTATTCTTCTAGAATGGCTTGGTATCTATGATGAATTTATTTACAACCACTGGGTTGTTATCACTCCTGGAGAAGTTTTTTATTCCCTCGGAGATATCACCAGCCCAGTAGTCAGCACTTCTCTGATATTGTCATCATTAAAAATTAACGGTTTACAAAACTTTGAGTTTTTTGTTTGTTTACAGTTTTTCGAAACGAGAAATTTAAGTTTGAATACGGATAGAAAAATTAATTTTTTTTATCTATACTGCCCTCCCACTCCCCTATCCTAAAAAACGAAATATTTGAATAAAGGCAACAGTAGTTTACCGATGATTGAAATTTATAAAGCGATGGAGAGAAAACAAATCCGGGTCACAAACAAAAACTGAGGGAAACACATCAAATATAAGAGGAAAACAACAAAAACAACAGAAAAACTGTAGTGCAACAAATAACAATGCAACTCACAGAGAAACCAACTGTAAAATAACAATTGCCATCTAATCGTATAGCTGCTTAGAACCTAGCCTGTAAAGATAAAGTAATTCCTCTTTAACAGACTTTGGGCATACCAGTTGGAACCAATGTGCCTCTCTTTTTGCAGACTTGTTTCTTAATTATTAAGAGGCTGATTTCATACAGGAACTTCTTAAGAAGAAAGATTAGAAGTTAACAATATGCTTTTACTTTACTCTCCGCTATATAGATGATGTTCTCTCACTAAATAATGCAAAATTTGGCGACTATGTTGAACGCATCTATCCAATCGAACTAGATATAAAAGTCTGCCTCATATATTGACTTACATCTAGAAATTGACAATGAGAGTCGGTTTAAAACAGAGCTTTACGACAAAAGAGTTTATTGCAGCTTCTCAAGTGTGAACTTTCCATTTCTATGTAGCAACATTCCAGCAGTACCTGCATACAGACTATATATCTCCCATTTGTTACAATATTCTCGGGCTTGTATGTATTTGAGCTGGCCTATCTAATAACTTAATGATGTCACCCGACTACAAACAACACATTCTATATTTCTCTTAATTGAACCATCCGCAAATCAGAAACCTTTTGAAATCTACATCAAAGAAGCCAATCAGTAGACCAAACGAAATAGCCATTCTCATAAATATAAGAAGATATGGTATGAATGCCAATGAGACAACTCTCCATCCAAGGCTCAGTTCGTAAAAGTAAACCATTGTTGGTCAAAGTATCTTAAGAATATATAGAGTGTCCTATGTTAACGCCACAATTTTGTCCGTACTGGATATAACATAGTGTATATCCGGTATTTGTTACACTATTGGATTGGGGATGTAAACCAATATGTCACATAAGTTGTCTTTCTTTTGCCGTCTTGCGTTCAATGTAATCGGCAGTCTGGATTGAATTGCAATACATACGTAGTTTTATTTAGACGTATATATGAAGAGGAGAGTGAGAATCATGTGCACTGAATTTTAAAGACCTCTTCCTTAGAGTGAGAAAGAAGGACAATAAGGAAGCAAAGATATCTAAGTACTTCAAAGAAAAATTAAATAAATTTTAGGTTGGGAAAGAAACACTCCTCCTTCATGAACCAACTTAGAAAAGGTCATCATTTCCTGCTCCAATTGTAGCTTAATATATGTTGCTTGAGGGAAGTTTCACCAATTTTATTTTATTTTGAAAGAAAAGTCAATTTTTGTTTCGGTTTAATGTGATGTTTTCCAAATGGTTTTTTTTATAAATGATATATATAATAGCTCATTTACCTTTTAAAAATTGTTCGTTTAATAGGTTCCTTGTGAGCAGTCACTCTTATATAGAACAAGCATTCATTTCGTTTGTTGATAATGTCTATCGTTTGCCTTGGAATATGGTATTTTTGTTTTTATGTATTTCATTCCAAGACACGATATCCAAATCCCGTTTACAGTAGTTTTCTTTTTTGTCTACGCAGGTGTTGCTGATATAGTATAGTTAGTTTTGAAATAGTTTTGTTATGGTAGGAAAACACATAAAAGGTATTTTATAAAAATGGTTATTGAAACATTGGAATGAAATTTGTATTGTTGTTGATGTCTGATCTATTTTTCTAACCAGCCTTCTCTTTCACCGATATATATACACGCAAAAGTTACATTCTAATTTAACTACGCAACGATTGCACTCTAATCTGTTAACAATAAAAGCTAATTACCAATACAAATGATCGGAACCACTTGTGAAGTGAGACGTTTTTGTATATATCGCTGCAATGATCATTATAATAATTAACAGATCTGTTTCGAATCATTAAAAAAGTATCCTGAAGCAGAATAGTACACGATCGCGTCAAATGATTACTATAATAGTGCGTCGGATGAAAATTGTAAATTAAATTTTCCCGTTTTAACAATTGTGCAGACACCATATTGTACGTTATTTGATACCTGTAACTTACAAGGAATATGTTATATTTGTCGAAATTATAATCTTGTCCTTCTTTCTGTTAGTTATATATACCCAAACTTCTTATTTACGTGCTTTCCCGTGCTTGCATTTCCTATCATGATTTTCTTGATAGAGGGTTACTGCTCACAAGGAAGCTATTGAACCAAGAGTTCCAAATTGTGAAGTTGAAATCATCCCTTCGTAAATTTTACGGACGCCATCACGAGTTGGTTGACCGTTATGAAATAACCGTTTCACAAATGATATCGGATATGTTCCTTACGTCGTAACTACAATCCCCTTCCCTTTCATGAATGTGACCTACCGAATTAGACTACCGGATTTGTAATCACATAAGTAACACGACGGGTGTCAAGTGTGGAGCAGGATCTGCTTACCCTTCCGGAGCACCTGAGATCACTCCTAGTTTTTGGTGGGGTTCGTGTTGTTTTTCTTTAGTTTTCTATGTTGTGTCATGTGTACTATTGTTTTTCTGTTTGTCTTTTTCATTTTTAGCCATGGCGTTGTCAGTCTGTTTTAGATTTATGAGCTTGACTGTCCCTTTGGTATCTTTCGTCCCTCTTCTTTTTCATTGTTGCACTCTAATCCGTAAACAATAAAAGCTAATTACCAATACAAATGATCGGAACCATTTGTGAAGTGAGACGTTTTTGTATATATCGCTGCAATGATCATTTATAACTAACAGATCTGTTTCGAATCATTTAAAAAGTATCCTGAAGCAGAATAGTACACGATCGCGTCCAATGATTACTATAATAGTGCGTCGGATGAAAATTTGAAATGTCCAACTTATTTGCATTAGATTTTCCCGTTTTAAAAATTGTACAGACACCATATTGTACGTTATTTGATACCTGTTACTTACAAGGAATATGTTATATTTAATGTACCGATTATCAGGTTATCTGCATGTTGATATCGTAAAATATCAGCTGCGAGACATAATATGAAGCTTTTTGTCGAGTGAGCGTAGCGAACGAGATCAAAAAGCCTTCATATAATGTCAAGCAGCTGATATTTTACAATATCAATATGCAGATAATCTGATAATTGATTTATCGGGCTTTATTTGCGTGTTTCAGAAGTGTTTTCTTTGTTTCACCAGCACACAAAAGATGACTTGATAAGTTCGGGTCAAAGTTATTAACGTCGGTTCAAACATTATGTCGTCGCTGATATGTCCGGGTAAAAGTTATTAAGGACGGGTCAATGTATTTAACGTCACAATGACATGATATGGAATAATATTCAGAGCTGAATAGAGTGATATAGACAGTGGGACGACCGATAATATGTTATATATGTCGAAGTTATAATCTTGTCCTTCTTTCTGTTAGTTATCTACCCCAAACTACTTATTTACGACCTTTTGATTGCCATGAAAAGTGCGACAGGGTTCATAAGAAGATCTTTAATTGCTCACTCTTCCAAAGATCACTGAGTTGTACATTTCAGTTTGTTGTTTTCTATGGGCCAGTTTATTTGTATCGGTCTAGGTCTTGTTTATATTCCATACAACAAATCTTCGTATTTACCTTTCAAATCTTTTTATCGGTCAAGTATAATTAGTTACATAATGTGCTAGTTGCCTTATTCGATAAATACAGGGTTAGTTAATTCCGAAAATGATTTGAAGTGTCCCATGTTAACGCCACAATTTTGTCCGTACTGGATATACCATAATAGTGTATATCCGGTATTAGTTACACTATTAAATATAGGATGTAAACCAATGTGTCACATAAGTTGTCTTTCTTCTGTCGTCGTGTGCTCAATGTTATCGGCTGTCTGTATTGAATTGCAATACATACGTAGTTGTATTTAAACGTACCTGTGAAGAGGAGAGTGAAGAATGCATGTGCAATGAATTTTAAAGACCTCATCCTTAGAGTACATGCAACAAATATTTACCTTTCAAATCTTTTTATCAGTCTAGTATAATTAATTACATAATGTGCTAGTTGCCTAATTCGATATATACAGGGTCAGTTTATTCAATATAGGTTACGATTGCAAAGCTCAAATCCCCATATTGAATTTACTGACCCCATATATATCGTATAAGGTCACTAGGAACGCTCTTGAAAACCTACTCATTAGCTAAAAGTGATGTATCAATACGAAGATACGCCAGGAGGCATATGACCGGAAGGGACCTTAAAAAAATAAACAAATCCATCCAAGATCTTGTAACTTACATATTGCATGGTGTTGATAAATATTTATAATATAGTTAATTGGTACAATATGATACAGGGGTTTATCTTTTTCAATTTGTGTTTGGGAAAACGCACAAAAATACAAAAATATTACTAATTACTCCAATAGTCATTGCTACATTTTGATATTTAATACATGTTTGGTCTTGTGACGTCACTTGCAATACAAATAAGATCAACACTGAACTATACTGCTAACATCCACTTCATTTGAACTATGGTGGAAAGTTATCTCATTAGCAATCATACTACGTCTCCTCATTTTCAAATTTATGCTAACCACATCAATTCTGATCGCAGAATCGGTGTTGAAAATATGTATTCATATGATAACAAATAGCAAAGAATATTGGTTCCTGAAAGCTGAAAAGGTGTTAACACGCGATTTTCTCTCAAGACCAATTTATCCACATACACTTTCTATCAGTTTAACAATGCGTGCATTGCATATTTTCATTGAAACTTTGTTTGAAAATATATAGATGTTAGGATAAATCAATAATCGTGTATTGTTCATAAACCACAACTTTGTTATGTATTATAATAAGTAACAGAAATAGTAATTTCTGATTTTGTAGTTCCGTTTTTTTTTTTTAGATTTCTTATAAAGTCGTGGCATAGAGTTTACTCATTGCTGCAGGCCGCATGATATCAGGCATATCTATACATGTATTTTGTCTTATTTTTTTTTTAATTTTCTCATTGGCAGTCATGTTTACATCTTCATGAATACAAACATAGAAAATGTATTAGGGATTAATAATTAAAAAGGAGTTACGGAGTGGATTCATATTCGATAACCACCTGTTGAAAACCTCTTTAGACGCACGGAATTGAAGGATATTTTCAGGAACTAGAACTGCAACCACAGATTAGACATCAACACCAATATAAAGGCTATTCCTCTTCGTTAGATCTATCTAATGCAAGTGCTTACCATAACAATACACTTCCAAAACGTACAATACTGGAAACAAAGAGACAAAATAAACACTTGTGTATTTGGAATTGGAAATTGTGTCTCTGTATGTTTGCAATATAATTTTTGGTGGATCCCTTGGGTATTATCAACTCAGTGCACAGTTCTTCGGTATTGATATGAGTTTAACATACTTTTTTTTAATTCTCAGTTGAAAAATTCTGAAAGTAATCAGGAACTAAATTTCCAAATTCCTCAAAGCCTTAGATATTCTTTAGTCTATTTTCAGTCATTTAGTTCGTCAATTGTTAAGGTTAATTACACTATTTACATCCTAATATTTGGGTTTGAACGTTTCTGAAAATCCGGAAAAGCTCTTTGGATGTTCGAAATAAATGAGTTATATTTTCATTAGTTTATAATCGTGGTTTCTGTTTCACAGGTACACCATAAATAATAAACAGTAACAAATTTAAAACCTTGACGCAATTTAATATCATAATAAGAATAACGGCAAGCAACAAGTGATATTAGACAAACAACTGGTGATAAAATATATTGATGATACATACAATAAAAATCTTTTACATATCATAAAGTGTCAACCTTCTTAAATTATGGCACTCCTTTAACATTGTCATGACTTCAAGCATGTAATCCAACCAAAACTAAAATATAACATGTTACAAGATATGCAAACAACAGAAAAACACAGGGGTCACACTGCATTATGGGTTATTCAGTAGGAAAAAAGTATATATATCTTTTATCAGACAAAAATTTGAAAATGTTCGTGTATTCATTAATTTATAACCAATAAGTCATAGTCTCACTTAAACAGCTTCCTCTGTAAGTTGGACTCCAAACATGTTTACCCATCAGACTTGTATCTCACAATTTCATTTAGATTACAAGTATCAGGTTCGGTCGACAGTAATGAATAGTTTCCCAGTGAACAGTAATACCATTTAAGATATCACAATGAGGAGTACATTTGTCAAAATGTGAGGACTTCGCATTATTGAAGCAATGTACCAGGTTCCATGATTTGACAACCACAGAAAAATGATCTAAAAAAATGGGGCGCATTTAACAATGAATTTTACCGACGTTTAAAATCAACCATTGTTTTGGTACGGGTTTCTATAGATAACATGTACATTTATCTAGATTTCGATTTTCGTAGTCATATATTATTTCATCGTTGTCTCGTGGATATTTTTCCTTACATGTGAATGGAGAAAAATATCGTGAAAAAGTTAAGCTATAATCATTTAACCTCTTTCAAAATTTATTAGAAAATCTTTGACCTAAACAAAAATCAACCTCACGCTAGTTGCAGAAGCACATGTCAAAATGAGACTCCAAAGGATAAAAAGATTTAAAAAAAATCAACTGGAAAAGAAACAAATAGGACGGTCATATATGCATATAAGAACGTGTAAATCTTTACTAGTCATTGCTTTTGCTTTGAAGAAAAGAACTCAAATCGTCGTCCTAAGAACGAAACAGTAGGAGTCATCAAATTCCCATTTTACTTTTCCGTAGAGTACATGTTAACAAAAACGAAGCCAAACTAAAATTCGATTAGAAGACTCAGTCTCTTACAAAAGACAGATGTCCGCATAAAATGGCAAGTTCACTATCGTCACAATAAAATGAAGTGAATATATTTAACAGACACCTGTCAAAGATAAGCAATGAACACATATTCTCTAAACACAAAAACACATCAAGATATGGCGGCATACGACAATAACTGATGAGGTAGTGCAGCAGTATGCAGAATAGATTAATATCTAACAGTATACATAGGTAGATAATCTCAATTTAAGCTCCAAACATTCCACGTCTTATCTCATCTGACATCGGAAAACTGTGTGAACATCAATTTTAGAAGTGTCCAGTGTATGATAGCTCAAGTTAAATCACTCATATTTATTATTAAAAAAAAAATATCAGAGCATGTCTCCTTCATCCGACAATGCCAAAATCACATTGCTGACAATCCATAAAAAAACCAGTTTCAACGAAGTTGTTCAAGTAAATTATAATTTGTTATATGTAACAAAGCTCACAAATGTAAATCCTTGCACCACTTTTGCGTCTATACGTCTATGATCGTGTCTTCCTATGGGAATTCTTTTGGTATGACAATAGAATAGTTATAGAAGGTACACGGTATCATTGCGTACAGAAAAGTCTTTGAAATATAATTGGAATCAAGTCTTGTAACCTGAGGTAGTATACCCTCTAGTGTATAAGTATCAAAGTCATTGCTGCAAGAGATCCACTAAAATAGTGCAAACCAAAATTACAAGATGAGGCGTCGTGGTTTGAACACCAGATACTGACGCCCTTCATTTGATCAGGCAAGTTCTTTGTTTTGCTATTGCAAACCCAAAAATTATTTGAATTTACAATGCGATAAAGGAGGTACACCGTTGCATTATGTCCTAAAGATGTTTTATCGTTCTGTCAAATTATAAAACATTTTTAGGAGGATTTGCAAATGTGAAGTGCAGATAAAAATCCCGATACACACGCTTTTATGAGCTAAGGGAGATTAACACACTATTGAACTTACATCGCAGCTGCTAGTCTAAGCACAGGGGAAGTAATAAGGCTAATAAACATAGAGTGTCGTTTCCCCTACTCTAAAATGTGCCGTTAGTAAATATGTTTACACTGATCTCTCGTTTTAAAGCTAATAGTTAACCAGGCATTATTCAGGTTGCAATCTCCATCAGTAAAGTGATTCAATAATTACAAATTACAAGGACGACAAATTTGTGTCAATGACAGTACACAACAACAAAATGCATAGATTATAAATATGATACATTTGAAAATTTCGGAAGATAAAAAAGTAAATTTCTCAGTCTGTTTCTGGCTTTTGACGTCTCTTCGATGCTTCGTTGTTTTTGCTGTTGACCTTCATCATACTTCGAATGTTAGCATAATTTGTACACACTCTTTGTTAACGACATGTTACAAATACTCTAATCCGTTTTTATAATACTGAGTTCAACCCTTGGATTATCTTCGAAACGTAATCCTGAAACAAGATTCACCTCTGTTTTTTTAAATGCACCAATAATTATCACAACCGAAATATGCCAAGCATTAATGAAGGAAGTAAAGTGAATATACATGTTTGAAATGTAAACATTTGGTTTGCAGTATTGCATCCATCATGGTCACATGTTTCTAAACATCCATTAATTCGCTCTGTACCCGAGTCGCCATTTGTATACATGATGTCACCACAATGGCTACCCCAATCATTGTCACCACACTGTCGAACTAATATTTCTGTTCCATCCTCTACAAAAGAAAATGTAAGATAAATCTATAGATTTATAAGAAAAATAATGAACAGAACAACATACAAATGCATGACTTAAATGGTCAAATTGAGTTGTGGTCAATTTCTTTTATTTCTTAAAACTAATGAAACTTGAATATAACAGAATCTATACTAGAAACATGAAAATAGCTTCTGCGTGCAGTTAAGTTCGTTTCTATGTGTGTTGCATTGTCGTTTGATTTTATGTTGACCTTCAGTGTTCTGTTGTTTCGTTGTTTCTTTTTATAGTTGATGTGTTTCAATCGGTTTAGTTTGCAACCCAATTTGTTTTCTATCAATTAATTTATGACTTTTGATCATATGTATCCTACTTTTGCTTATAACAAGAAAGAGTGTTTACTTACTTTTAACACAAGGTAAATTGTTCAAAATAAAGTACAAAGTTACAGAGAAATGAAGATCTACATTTCAGGATGGTTTGGTCAAATATAGCTAAGGTCATCTATTCCTGGGGTGGAAACTACTTTGTACATCGAAAACTCTTAGTTTTATTTATTGACAATAATTACCATTTCAGTGATTTTTTATGTCTACACAGAATTGCTGTTTACTAAGCTAGTGATATCACCAGATTTAAACATCAACAAGCAGTTACACTGACCCAGTCTTTGTTAATAAACTCATCATAGATACCAGACTTAAAATTATGTAACACAGACGCGCGTTTCGTCAACAAAAGACTACTCAGTGACGCTAGAATCAAAAGAATACAAATGCAAGATGAAGTAAAAAACCAAAAATACCACACTCCAAGAAAAATTCAAACTGGAAAGACTCTAATCAAATGGCAAAACGAAGTTGAAGAGCATTGAGGACTAAAAACTTCACAATGTTTTTGACAAATACAGCTAAAATATTCTATTTCTTCATAATTATAAATTTACTGTCAACATTTTTGAAAAACTAAGGTTTTCCTACCTCAGGAATAGATAACCGTAGCTGCATCTGTGAAAACCTCAATGCTTTTTAACTTCGTACTGTATTTGATTTTTAACATTTTTTTATTCGAGCGTCATTGATGAGTCTTTTATAGACTAAACGAGCGTCTGGCTTAAATAAAAAAAAATCAATCCTGATATCTATGATGAGTTTATCTATTCAAAATTAGCTTATCGAATCCGCTCTTTTTTGTATTTTTTAGTAGTTTCTTAATTTCCTTCCTTGTCCAATAGTTATCAAAGGTACTAGGATTATAATTTAGTACGACAAACGCGCGTATCGTCTACATAAGACTCATCAGTGACGCTCATCTCAAAATATTTATAAAGCCAAACAAGTGCAAAATTGAAAAGTATTGAGGATCCAAAATACCAAAAAGTTGTGCCAAATACGGCTACGGTAATCTATGCCAGGTATAAGAAAAAATCAAAGTATTGTAAACAGAAAACTTATAAAAATGACCACATATTTAATATTTGTTCAAAGACGTACTTGCCATAAACTTGTTTAACTCAGTCGTCTGTAATTGTAAAATATGTGTGCACTATCTTGAACGGAACAATATATCAGTGACATGTTCAAATGCAATGTTCTGACACCGAGGCTTACACTTTTGTAATTAATGATATATTAGTAAATTGACGATCAATCATTTATATTCTGCAATCCATATTAGGATTCTTATCGATCAATGAAATTGCCAAATTCTAACAGTAAACTATTGAATTATGTAACATGTTTTAATAATATAAGTTCTGACTCAGCTCCTATTTTATGCAAAATTAACAGTTTCTGAAAGAGATGTAAAAAATAGATAATCTTTCATTGTCATCGAAATGATCATTTAATAATGGTGCTGACGTGAGAATTATCCTAGGGAAAAGATAGACTGGTGCAAATTGTTTCTAAAGATGATCCATTTCCTGGATGAATATCAAAATCTAACATCCATTATATCAATAACAATAGGTGCTTTTATTATTCTCTTTCCGATTTTTAGACGCCTACTATATTTAATTTTACAAACTGACAACTTGAAATTAAGGCCTGTTATTGTCAATTTTCTAATTGGCTTAAACATACGAATCAATGGAGTTGACGTTTTAAAATTGATAACAGTTGGAGTTAAATTGAAATAAAAATTAAGTTAAAAAGTATCCTGTGGATGAACGTAATTATATTTTAAAAGAGGTCGTTGTTCCACACCGTTATTTCTAAAAGGAGAGTTGTCATCATAAAAGTGATCCAATTTGATAAAAAAGCATGCATTTTCTTTGATCACGAGTTTCCCAATATTTTCGCATTAATGTTTCATTAAATATCACGTATTTGTATATACGGATCTGTTTACAAATGTTTGATTTTTTTTAAATACTAAGGCTTTTCTACCTCAGGCATAGATTACCTTAGCTGTATTTGGCAACACTTTTAGGAATTTTGGTCCGCAAAGCTCTTCAACTTCGTACTTTATTTGGCCTTTTTAACCTTTTTGGATTCGAGCGTCACTGATGAGTCTTTTGTAGACGTAATGCGCGTCTGACATATATACTAAATTTAGTCCTGGTATCTTTGATGAGTTTATTCGTAATTTCGTGAATTTAAGTGTAGAGTTTCACGTGTAAAACTCAAATATCTAAATCTACGAAAGGAGAGTTCTCACCATTTATATTTGATATAATTAAAGTAAGTTTCGTAAAGTAAATTTGTTGTTGTTGAATTTATTCATCAAATACAATTAAGATGGGTCTTTAATGAGTTTGGTCATGCACTGTGATTCATAACAAAACAAAAAACACGTCTGCTATTTAAGGGGCGCAATTGGTACCCATAGGAATTCATATAAAAACCTGTCGATATACTTTATTGCCGAAACGTACATAAGTGTTATCAAGGAGAACTATTATATATTTAAGTAAGATTCCGACTTTGCGACATCTTAACTTACTCCATGATTCCCTCAAGCAACTGTAGGTTCAATACTAATTCAGTGTAAAGATAAAAACCCTTTGCAGATACTTTTGAAACGTAAAAATATAAAAACCTGTCGATATACTTTATTGCCGAAACGTACATAAGTGTTATCAAGGAGAACTATTATAAATTTAAGTAAGATTGAAGGACTTTTAAAAAATGACTCTGATGTTAAATACATTCAACGAAATTTGTCCGTCTTTGCGATATCTTAACTTACTCCAGAATTCCCTCAAGCAACTGTAGATTCAATACTAATTGAGTGTAAAGATAAAAAAAAAAATGCAGATACTTTTGGAACATAAAACCTTTTCTACTTGACAAACGATTACAACTTTATATCCTTAAGATTTAGACCAAACATCAAAGCCTTCCTAAATATAATATAGAAGCTGATAATTTTTATTGCCAACTCTTCATAAATGAATGAAAATAACTTTATATTGGGTTCAGCTCTATCAAAATAGGTAAAGAAATTATACCTTGTAACCAATTTATGTTTAAAATACAATGTCCAAATTTGACTAGCAACAGATACTTTCGAGACCCTAAAATCCTTTTAATAAAAGAAATGATTAATGACATAAAATAATCCCCTTTTGATGACGTTCAATACTTTTGTTCTTGACTAGATCTGTGGTAAAGGTTAAACCATTAAACAATTATATGATATTATTTCCCGGACCTTGTGCCTGCTTTGCTAGAATTTCTTAGCAAATCTTCATTTAAATCATTATCATTGGAGTTTTATCTGTTTATTATAAAGCAACACATTTTTATGACATATTAATAAAATTAAGTAGACATTTCTCTCGATAAGTACATAAGTAATGGTTCATCTAATATGTGAATATTTGCAACACAGTGGTCCCCAAAGGAACAGTAGTTACACAATGTTATTGTTAAGTATAAATGTAAACAGCAAATATACATTTTACGATGCCCAAGGGTAGCCTTAAAAATACTGCATATGTTACGTGCCGAATCTAATAATATTAACGATTAAGGAACACAACAAAACCACGGATGCATTATATGAGTAAGTCTGTTTAAAAAACATTTCATATAATCCTAGAAGGCATTTCAAGTAAAAAAGGGTCAAAGGTTTGATTAGTTTGTTTAGCACTTAATCCATCCAATTTTCATTTCGACCAATGAAATGACCATCAACTTAATAAACAACAAACAAAGAAAGGTGAGCGAAAAGATAACAAGGGATTTATATATTTTGTTGATAGATATCAGTATTGTCATGATTTTGTAAAATTTGACCGTCATACAGGAACATCGATGGCCAAGTTGCATAAGTTGTTCAACTAATGAACTCACTAGCCAGTCAACAATAAGGTTGATAATAATTCCAAATTAAATAAACTTTAAAATATGTGCTGTGTTATAAATCATCTACATCAGATACGCGACGAAATGTTTTTTTAGTCTTACCATTGCATATAGTTATCATTGACATTTCATCCCGTTTCTCAACCCGTTTATTTTAAGTTGTTATGATATATATTAGTTGAATATTTTATTTTACATCAATTTTACATGCACTTGTCTGTGAAAAATAACAGAAACAGGTATATGTGCCCATGTTCAGAATTATGAGGATATTACCTCGCACAGCAAATATATTGTTCAAATATACAGCCGTCTGGAGTTTAAGTTTTCTTTGTAAGGAAAATGGAATATTATTTTAGGGATGTCGTTAAGAGTTACTACTGCCAGTATTTATAAGTTATTATTAGCAGTCATTCTTCATTTTTTAATTAAACGATTTATTATCTCAATTTATTTGCAGATAAAGATATTGGATGATTGGGGCAATCATGAAGGCAAAATAATTCCGGGTTAATGAGAATATCCGTATTCAGTGTAGTTATTACTAGAATAGTTTTAGTCAATATAACGGCATTGATTGACTGATTTAGTTTTGGCTCGCGTGCATATACGCTTAACGTCTATAGAAGGTAATTTGAAGGGCTCGACAAGTGAAGTATTCCGTCTAGAAATGTATGAAAACTAAAGTGCCGCGTTCAAATGAATAAGGTCGTCTACAAACTGTTTGTAATAAGCTTTGCTAAATTGAAGAAATCTCGATTCTTTATAAATTTATGAATCGCTATATGGGGATGTAAGTAAACGTCTCGTCTTCATTTTATATAGCAATTTCGTTATTGAATATCACAAGCTTACAAAAAAAGCACTTATTTGACAAGAAGTTAAAGCGAACAATTACAATATACAGATGAAACTAGTATGAACTGCGAACTTCCTCCTGGGGTGAAAGGATGTACATCTATCACGAAAGTCAATTCAGTAATGCATTTCATTTTCACCACCTACTAACGATACCCAAGAGGTTTCCGAGTTCCTGTCGAGTCGGATATCTAATTTGACAAATATGAATACGATTACAGACAGATATGAAAGAGAATTCCGGACATGGTTAACAAAGCGTAATTAAGTACAGCCATTGACGAATTACAGCGCATTCTATTTATCTTTACAATATGTATTGACATAGGAGTGTGAAATGAAAGAGGTGATTGGGGATTTGGAATTCATTTTATCGAAATCATAACTCTTGTTACTGCAATAATATAATAAATAAACACCAGCTTGGTGACAGTATTATATTAACCATTATCTATCTGAAAAAAAAAGGATTCCATTTTTCATAAATACAATGCGAAAGGTAGACTCATTTTTCACTTTCCTAAGCTATAGAATAAAATAGACAAAAACAAAGAACTGTCACACTAGCTATGGAAAATATGTTTTTCTAACAAAAAACAGGAGGCTCTAATAGAAATGTGTCTTTCTAGCATATAAATGTACGATTCAATGAAAATAATACGGCTTTTTATCAAATACAAACAGGTATAACAAAAATACGGAACTTTAATGCAAAATTCAAAAAGGGAAGGTCCTTAAAAAAAACCTGACAAATTCATTCGCTGTCAATCAACAAAGAAAGCATAGAACTGTATATTCCAATAAAGCTTTGGGGAACGAAAGAAGTATGCAAAATAATCATGTTCATTCAACACACAACTTTAATGTATAATTAGTTATCACAGGTATCAGGATTATGATTTAATACGCAAGTCGCGCGTTTGGTCTACATAAGACTCATCAGTGACGCTCAGATCATAATAGTTATAAAGCCAAACAAGTACAATAGTTATCAAAGGTACCCGGATTATAATTTAGTACGCCAGACGCGCGTCTCGTCTCTATAAGAATAATCAGTGACGCTCATATCAAAATATTTATTAAGCCAAACAAGTACAAAGTTGAAGAGCATTGAGGACACAAAATATAAGGCAGATAAAGATAAAGAATCTGGCATGTTTTGCGGATTTTCGTGTAGACGTATGATTTGTCTGAATGTTTAGAGTTCTTTTACTAGCGTTCTTGTTTTAATTAATCTGTATGATTGTTAAATCAATATTAACAAATTGTTTTATGCTGGTGGAGATTTATTTCCCCGAGGGTATCAATAGTCCAGTAGTCAGCACGTGGACTGACATGAATTATCATTGATATTGTTACGTTTATAAATTAACAGTTTACAAAGTTTTGAATTTTTGAAATACATTTGTACTAAGGCATTCTACCTCAGGCATAGATTACGTGAGCTGTTTTTGGCAACACTTTCAGGAATTTTAGTTCTCAATGCTCTTCAACCTCGTACTTTGTTTGTTTTTTTAGAACTTTTTGGGATTCGGGTGTCGCTGGTGTGTATTTTTGGCGCGCGTCTGACGTGCATATATTAAGATTTAGTCCTGGTATCAATGATAAGTTTATTAACAACCACTGGGTCGATGCCACTGCCGGTGGAGATTTATTTCCCCGAGGGTATCACAATCCAAGTAGTCAGCACTTTTTGTGTTGACATGAATTATCATTGAAATTGTGACGTTAATAAAATAACTGTTTACAAAATTTTGATTTTTTTGAAATGCTAAGGCATTCTTCCTCAGGCATAGATTACCTTAGCTGTATTTGGCAACACTTTTAGGAATTTTAGGTCGCAATGCTCTCCAACCTCGTACTTTGTTTGCTTTTTTTTGTACTTTAAGGGATTCGGGCGTCGCTGGTGAGTCTTTTGTTGACGAGGCGCTCGTCTGGCGTGTATATATGGTTTTGTCCTGGTATCTTTGATGAGTTTATTTTATAGTAGAGATACAAGTTATAGTAGAAAAATAATTTTAAAACAATGCATTACGAGGTCAATATATTCATAATTTTTATAAACTAATAAGTTTCCATATAATCGACCATAGTCAAGAAAAGTCTTTTAGTTAATAAACTTAACCTTGAGCGTTCATGATGAAAGTATTCTAGAAAAGACCTTCGGAAGCACTCATTTCATTAAGGGTTATTTTCGTATTCATTAACGACGAATAGCAATGATCAAACATACCAGCGATTATCAAAGATCTGTAATAATAACAGGATTCTAAATGGACTTATTCACGAAGATTCAATAACGACAAAAACAAACCATGGATGTGATTAACCTGTGCTTTGTAAATTTTACACTGGTTAGAACTATAATACCGAATGATTCCCTACGTTAGTGATAATATTCGGATCAATTCTTCACAAATTTCATTTCTTTTTTTTTCATGAAAGCTTTTATAGTAATGACATCATTGCGTTAATATTGTTATTGTATTATCAACAATTACCTGATTTTGTTTTCTCCCAAACAATTTATGTCTTTTGAACAGCAGTATACTTATGTTGCCTTTATTTGACATTTTGATTTTGCCATCTCATTTGGAACTTTCTGTTTTGAATTTTCCTTGTTATTTGTAGGGTTGTGTTGGTCTTCATGTTGTTTTGTCTGACTGTGTGTGTAGGATGAAATTAATACATTCTCGTTAAGTTGAGGTTTGGAGAATGGTTCCTGTATCGTCTGGTTGGAGTGTATGATTTAGTACTAGTATGTTTAAACTTTGTGCAGGTAAATTTTAGTTGTAATCGACAAACAGTTATAGAAATAAATTGTTGCAACTTAAGATTAATATTGATACAGGGGTTATACTGTGGAAGTGAAACAACATTGTAAGTTTCTTTTCCATTTACGATATTTAGCACAAACTAAAATTATCCAGTTATCTTAATTTTATTCTAGTACTCTTTATTATTGCGCATTTTTATTCTGTTTTGCATGGCATTATTACAGTAAAAGCCATTATGTATCGTCTATCGAATCAATATTAAATCGGAATTAAGTGTTTTTTCTGCCCTAGGTTTCATTTTCTGTTCTTTTATGTGGCTTTTATCATTCCTCTGATAGAGGTTAAAAGAGAAATGCTTGAATATCCGAGTGATCGTCTTCGATTAAATCTTATTTTCTTTTAACAAATTTGGACTTGACGACATATATTTGTTAGTATTTGTTAAATTCATTCTCAACATGTGAGTCGGACTGATGAAGAACAAAAAATCAAATGGTATACTTGTGTTATATTGAAACATTTATTTACCTCTTTTTTTATATCCCATGGTTTTCTATTGTTGGGTTTTTAATTTGTATAGTTGACCTATACCCCTTATATTTTTTTATTTATATCCAAATAGTTTAGTGATTAGATTAATACTTGTTTAGGAACTGACACTGACGCCTGAAAGACTTGTCTCATCTTCAATCTTTACCTAAACACTTTGACTGTCCTGTTTTATTAGACGAACAGTAAACCTAAATTATTCTTTTGTCAGCTTTACATATTAACAAAATATCTTTCAGGAAAACAATTGAAGTCGGCAACCGCAATCTCGTTTTGATCAGTCTGATTGCTTTATACTGTTAACCTATTCAACTTCTATAAAATAATCTTCTTTTTTCCATATTGGAAAATGTCCATTATACGACTGCAATTCATCAAATGTTTACCATCCTGACTTAATTCCTACTAAAGGATATTTCCTGAAGATATATAGCAGACCAGTGACACGTGCTACAACCTTTCAATTTCTAATCAACCAATATTTGGCTGCCTTATAATATTGTAAAGAAATCTCATTATTTATGAAGAAAAGCCATTGTTATATGTAATTGCGGTAGATTCAGGAAAAATCAAGCACGAAAATCGATATCAAAATTGTTTTCAATCATCTCTGGCACAATGCAGATTTATTATGTGACCCGACAGCGTTAGTAAGCATCAGACCTAAAAGATCGCTACATTTGCAGCGTTATATTGCTTGATGGTTTATTAATACAGATATAGCGATGATGCACTTGCATGGACGTCACATGTATTATTCAAATTAAGTGAATAATACATATAAAAAGGTTCTTCGAGTGCATAGTAAACACAAATGTATATATATATATAATAGATGCCTTTTCTGTTAATATTTAGTTCATTTGTTTGTATGCCCCATTTATGGGCATTATGTTTTCTTGTTTGTGCGTCCGTTCGTCCGTCAGTTCGTTCGTTGAGCTTCAGGTTAAAGTTTTTGGTCGAGGAAGTTTTTGAAACTTAGTAAAGATGTTCCCTATTATATGATCTTTCTCATTGTAATGCCAAATTAAAGATTTTATTCCATTTTCACGGTCCACTGATTATAGAAAAATGATAGTGCGGAAGGGGCATTCGTGTACAGGGGACACCTTCTTGTTGTTTTTGTTTGTGTTTTATATGTTGTTATCCTGTGCCATTTTCATACCAAATAAACGATACATCAGTCAATCAATCATAGAACACATCAACTTAGTACTTGTTTAAGGATTCAATTCGGGAAAATGAGCAATAGTTAGGTTATCAGGAATACTCTTAAACTGAATATGTGCAAATGACTAAACATTTCTAGAGCATATATTTCCTGTACATTCTGAATATCGCCAAAGATTTGCCAGAGTAACATTCAAGAAATACGGTACGAGTGTGCTCTATGTTGAAGACTGTACGATACATATACACTGTTGCTTATAGTAGTCTATGATGGATTGTTGTCTTATTGGCAAATTAAACCACATCTCCTTTATGTTATAAGTATAAATAAAATAAAAATGAAGATGTGGTATGATTGCCAAAGAGAAAACTCTTCACAAGAGGCCAAATGACACAGAAATTAACAACTATAGCCTTCAACAATGAGCAAAGTTCATATTTGGTCTTTGCAGTGATTATGTTGTTTTTTTTGTTGTTTTTTTATTTCTATGCAATATAACTTTGAATTGCCTTTTAATTGATACAAGTAGCAAGTACTGTTCTACAACATGAGTTACAAATCATGTCTATTTTTTTTTCTCGAAAGTTAAAGGAACCACTTTCTCTTTTAAGAAGTAATAGATTTATATAGAGACAAAATTTCAGCGTACTTTTCTATACCAATTTCATGTATTTAGTTTTGTTGTTATATTGTAATTCTCATCGGATTTGTTTAATGCTTAGTTCGTTTCTGTGTGTGTTACATGTTAATGTTGTGTCGTTGTTCTCTTTTAATAATTAATGCGTTTCCTTCTTAGTTTGTAATCCGGATTTGTTGTTTTTTTCTCTCGATTTATTAGTTTCGAACAGCGGTATACTACTGTTGCCTTTATTTGACCAACTACATAGCTTCTTGAATATTTTTTGGAAATCAACTCCTATTTACGAAATATCTGCTACTTGAATAGGAAGTGAAGAGAGTAATATATTGAAATTTGAAACTTTACCTTTATAACGATTATTTCAATATATAATTTATCAAATATTCTTTTACACTTACACGAAATAAAGCGGCAACCTCATAGAACAATAGAATACAATAAAATTTTACACCGATTCGTGTTCTGTTTCACTATTCATCAACGTTTCATGTTTCCGCGGAGGGTGATTAAATGTTTAACCATCAGAAAATAATAAATGAAAATTTGTAACAATTTTTTTTAAAAGATCGTTATAAAACATATTGTCAGTTTTCATCTTATAACTTAATATTTATGAAGTGAAATGACACTTTTGAGATGTGAAAGCCGTCAAAAGAACGATTTCTATTGCGGATAAAGCTTTTGTATGGTTTCTCGAAACCAACATAAAACTTTTGCAGTGTTTATAACATTATTGAACAGTTTTCTATAGTTAAAATCAATACTATAGTTAGTAACTGATACATTGAAATAAATTGCGTATAAAACATAATTCGGCTCAATTTGCTGATTAATTCCACAGAATTGAAATTACAGTTGATGTATTCCTGAATTTGTTTTTGTCTAAAACTGTTTTAGAATCAATTCTTGGGTAGATCTGCCAAAATTTGTTCTAGATTATCTGACAGATCATTCTTCATGGTAGAACTTTCAAAACTATTTAGGAGCAAAGTTGTCAGATGTTTTTTAAGGTAAATTTTAATTTTTGATAACTCAAGTACTTGTACGTAGCTTTATTATCCCATTTTCTATCGTGAAGATATTATTACATAGTTTAATAATGCAGATTCTTAAATTAATTGCTTATAGGCTACAATTTTCTGTCTTTCGTCAATTTGGATAACAAGATAAGTGTATACGAAGACTGGATCATTATATCAGACGTCACGTTTGAACTTAATAGAAAGGCTCACTTTAGTTAAAAGGTTTTCCCTATAAACCTATTGCATATTATGAATGATCCATTAACTACTGCCATATATAGACTATTTAGAGAAAGGTCAAAGGTGATGAAGGATCTCCTACATTCATTAAGAGTTTTTATGATGTTTTTGATAATGAAAATAGTTATAAAATTAAAAAAAAAAAACTTTTAAAAGCTTTAAGGTGGTGTATGTTTTATGTCATAGATGAGAAAATCAATCGAATACCATTTTGATCAAAAACTTATTAATCTTATATTCCATCAAAAATATAACGTCGAGCTGAGGTTATTCAAAAGAAAAAGTTGAATGTCATTATAAATTGGAGTTCTCGGCATATTTTCAAATCTTTCGATATAGTATTCTATTCCGTCATATGAAGATATCATTAAAATATAAATGTGTATATAAACCGTCTATAAACTCGTCATTGATACCAGCACTAAAATATTGTATGCCAGTCGAACGTATTGCCTACACAAGGCTGATCACTGTCATCGTGCAGTGACGTGACACTCAAGTCAAAATAGTTGAAACGGGCAAATAAAGTACAAACTTGAAAACTATAGAAAACTTACAATTCCGAAAGACGAATAAACTCATTGCAAATATAAGAACTATAAGCCAGATGCGTGTTTCGTTTACAAAGGATTCAACAAAGGCCAAAGATTTTGATAAAATCCAGCTAATAAAATCCATTCCTGGAGTAGAAAATCCTTAGTTTTTTATAGTCTATGAGAGTGATAGCCCGATGAGCAACACTTAAATGAAACCTAGATATTATGGATAGTTCAATAGGATATGTTTCATAAACAGTCAATTCGGCAATTTAATCTTATTTTACGATAAACGGTGAAAAATGTTGAATATCAAATTCAATGTAATGCCACATTGATTTAAATGATAAAATATGTTTCTTTTAAACAGTTCAACATGTCTAATATAAAAATAATAAGTTATATGAATTGATAAAATATTGAATGAATGAAGTACTAAATTCTGATTATACTCAAAATATCCTTTAACTAAATGTATAAAAAAAAGTGATACTACTGAAAAATCCATCTGTCATTTCGATTCGCGAAAAGAAATTATCTAAAGCAGCTATATTGCATCTGGAGTATACATTGTTTTATCAATTTCAGTAATTATGCATTGGACTTTAAAACAGTTACACTACAGTGTAGTGTGCTAGAACGAATTTCAAACACATGTTATCTTGTATATTTTATTCTTTAACAAGTCATGAACGATACATTACGTTTATATAATATTTATACTAGCTGTACTTATCTCGCAGTATAAAAGCAACTTACTTTCCGTACCCGTGACAATTATTCTATTTATATTATGCTTCATCAGGCTTAGCAGAATGCATCGCTGACGCATAGTTTTTTTATTTCTAAACAGTGAAACAGTTTTTACTTAAAAGTTAGAGAAAGTCTATTACAACTCTTATCAACTATCAGAATGGATGTTATACAACTGTTATGTTCCTGGCTCAGTACAAACGTGAATTAACATATAATGTTAAAAAGGATAATCATTTAGCACAATCAATTTGGAGTTCAGTACATTTTTTTTACCAAGATTTTCTAATTCTAAATTACAATAAATAACATAATTATAGTATCTCGGATCTTGCACAACTTTTTACAGCAGAAATAAGTCTGATTTTAAACAACCACTCCTTGTTATATGTATTAGCGTGCTAGATCGCATTAATTTACTGATCCATACAAATGGGACGTCAGCTCATAAAATAAGATTTTTCTAAGTCTCTACGGAAGTGTTTCGGGAAAAGTGAGGACAAATATACCGTCAGCCACTTACTGAAACAATTTATTGTGTTTCAATTATAGAAGTCGGCAGCAATAGTATAATCTAATTGATAAAAGCCAACAAACAGCTCGTACGTCGAAAATAAAATTATTCTTAACTTAAAGAATGAGGACACATCTATAAAAAAAAACATTTGCTCAGAATAGCTTCACAATTCAGTAAGACTACCGTATCGTATTCATTTGCTCTCAATCAAGTATTTGTTATTATCATTCGCAATTTCATCGTTTTAAAAAAAAAAAAAATGTTATTGTGTTTTTCTTTCAACATATTACAACGGATGCAATTATGTACATTAAAAGATAAAGATTACAACATACAACTGGGAGATAAAACCTCCATATGCAGACGGTGCTGCTACGTTCATTTTCATAGAAATGGAAAGTTCCTATTTTAGGTCTTCAATGCTCGAGAACGTTTTCAGTTTATTTTCAATCTATGAGTTTGACTCCCCCTCTGGTATCTCTCGTCCCTCTTTTATGAGTCTTTTGTTCACGAAACACCCGCAAGGAGCATACAACTTTGAGCCTGGGTTCTATGTTGAGTTTATTATAAAAGGTTTCTTTGTCAGTAAAAACATCAAACTGTTAGCGGATGTAGTCTTAGTTTTATCCCATACGATGGACAAACAACGATCATGTAAAACAAATATAAAACATTTGAGTGTTACTGAAAACGTTTAATTGACGGGGTTAAACGTCATTTCTCCTTCGTACATATTTATCGCATGCTCGTAAATCAAGTTCGTTTTGCAACAATCTGAGCCCAACAAGATCTCAAAATATGACAATGGTAGGCTGAAGACATATTTATACAAATAGATGTTTGTAATAGACGTCAAAGTATTAATTATTTGACCACTTGACAATCGAGACCTTTCACTTGATTAGGATTTGGCAATTTTATAGTTTATTGCTTTTGACGTGTTCATTCTAGTGATCAATCTTTTTTTTTTGTATTCTAATCTCAGCAAATAACTGAAAGTTGAGATAAAATTTTGTGATCTGCCTGAAAACTGTTTTAATGAAAACCTACATTTTTACAATAATTTTGCACGTCCCCTATCCAATTTATCATTGACTGCAATATAATGTTATTTTTGAAGATTTAAAAGATTGTCTTTAGTGTGATTGACAACGATAATGGGATTTCTCAAAAGTGTTGACTTCAAATCAAGACAAATGATTATATTCTGAAATCAAAGATCAACGAATCAATACTTCAAACCGGAGTTACCGTCTATACTTCCAAACAAAAGACAGAAGATTACATGTTTGTATAACTAAATTTTAAATGTTTGAATGAAAGTATCATCCTCAAATGTGCAGGAATGTACAATTAACAACAAATGATTATGAAATATCTGAACGACGATCTGAACTAAAAAAAATAATGTCATCTACAAGTAATGTAGCGGACACATGATCGAGACGTTTTAAACCGCTTAAACAAGTAACACCATAAGGTTTTGTTTGGGACATTTTCAGTTAGGAAAATCAGGCGTAGGTCATTGAAAATTTACATGAAATTCAGCAACTACTCCAATGACACCAAAAAAAGCGAAAATCAATAACAATCAAAGGTCTGATTAAAGTTCCATCCAAATTTTGAAGAATTTTTATTATTTGATTTGCTGGACGACTTTCTCTTTGACGTCTATCCGACATCCATCTGTTATTCATAATAAAAACTGATTCAGAAATGAAGTCTTTTGTTGAGGGCATACGATACAGTTTCGAGCCAATATTGAATTGTATAAGAAAAATTGCATACAAGCTATTTTTCACCTAAATAATCCAATTATGTAATAAAAAACATAATCTTTATGTACTGCTTTAAGAGATAAAAAGAGGTCAACCTTTAAACATTTATTTCGAAATTTTACTTTGTGTTTCACATTTCTATCCTACGGATAGACACATCTTACTTTTTTACTTCAACAGCTAAACACAAGCGGATTTTTGTAGAAACACTATGAATATCTTCTTCACATAAACACGCTCTTAATATGTACAACATTTCTTCGGATATAATTATGTTTGAAACAAAGTTTCTGGTTTTTAGGTTGATAACGGCATTGTTTGCGCTATATTTATTAAATTTTTAAAAAATCAATGTTTCATTAAAATTGTTACTAATAATCTTCATATGTAATCAACTCTAATGATTTTTAAAAAGAAGGATTCATGTACTCGTTTTATCAGTTAAATCAGTTTAAATCATGAAAAATTACAAAAAACATGCATCTTTTGCCCATATGTCGTAGTTTGACGTCGCGAAAATAACATTACATGAGCAACGTCATTACATCCCCAGTAACTGTATCGTAATCCCTATAGTAGAGGTTTTGTCAACTTTGAATTGTCATTGGAAAAGGACACATTATACTAGAACTAGAAAAAATTGACAAGAACAAAAATATCCCGACACCGTCATCATCAAAGTTTCTTGATTTTATTTGATTATCACAAACATTTTCTGTTTAGAGAATAATTTTTCATCATATATTAGACTATAGGAAAACTGTTCTTGTCTGTTCAATGGTGTTCCCTATTTTTATGACTCATACTTTGTAAAAGGACAGCCGACAGAAAATAAAATAATCAGTGTTTTCCTTGAATAATCAATCACAATATAGAGGAAGCCCTCTAACTAAATAATTCAGAGTATCGTACTTTGTTGATAGCATGTCCAACTACATGTATACTTCGAATAAAAAATACAAAAGATACATTAAAATATATATATCAAGATATCGAATACATTGACATATGTTGTTAAAAGAAAAAGACAAAAAAAAAGACAAAAAAAAGAGTTCTGACAGACGTCGAGAGAGGTGGTGTATTTAAATGAAGAATGAATACCTTGATGGGTTTAAGCTGATAAAAAACATTGGTTTTTCATGTTATGTCAAAATCATAGAAATGTTTAAATGGTGATTAATTTCACGAAATCAATCTTAAAATGAAACAACAATCCTATTGCAATCGAAAATTACCTCATTGCATAACATCTAATTAAAATCTATCTGATATAGTAGAATCTGTTTTAATGGAGTGGTATTTATCATGCATACTGGAAATATTCAAATTACTAGATGGATATTTAGTTTTCCACCGAGATATCAAAACAGATATAATTGATAAGATATTTTACACATTTGTTTGGATTACTGTATAGTCTTATGAAATTTAAATTATGACTTCAATTAATTCAGTTTATTAATCAAATGACTGTTTTTATATGGGTGTATGTCTTTGACATGTGTGTAAGATAGTTAATCTTTGGTATACATTTTCTTATTTGTTGCCGAGCTATGTCGTTATCAAGATCATGGAAAGAGGTTACCTGATTAAAAACTCAACAAGCATTTACCTGTAGACGTTGCACGTTTGTCAAATACGGCTCTAATACTGTGAATGAAATTTTTACCACAGTTCGTAAAAGCTGTTATTTTAATTATGGGATATAATAAAATAAGATAACAGTACCGTAACATTGACTGTAGCTTTACACATTACATGTACATTTTCTGTTATATTTGGTATAATTCTATTTAAATGTTACGGTTTTACTTTGAAAAAAATGTTTGCAATCATTAAAATGAAAACCTGTAGAGATTTTTTCAATCTGATGATGCACCTGTATGACAACATCTGTGAATCAATATTCCTGGATTAACCATTTTTCCTGACACTGAACGGAGATGCGATATAACAGCACACCGCTTCATTGAAATCAAGTGATCGGATTCAAATTAAATGAGATTACTTTAACATACAGCCTGCCGTAAGACGTAATGCTCTAATGAATTGATTTAGTAGAACAATCGATAAACCTGCACAGAAATTCTTCAGGAAAAAAGATCTAGCTATACATTGATTTTCAATCGTGCTTGTTAGCTTAAAAGTTTATTTGCATCGGTTGTTCTTGGGAAATAATGAAAAATCCAAATGTCCGGAAAATGCAATGCTTAGAGAAGCATTCATTTATACCAATGAAATGAGTAGATGATCATTCCTGTACACTTATAAAATGCTTTATATGTTGTTGTAATCGTCATGTCTTTTCAATAACTACAAAAAGATAACATCTCTAGAAACAAACGCTGATTATCGTCAGTTGTAGTCGGCTTTGTCATTAATTTAGGGAGAAAGTACAGGTTCTAGTCTCAGTTGGAAATGTAATTCTCTTACATTTTTAGATTGATTTTCTAGGCGCTATATATATGTATGTGTGTTTTATATACACCTCCCTATTAATTTAGTTGTTCATGCGATTGTTTCATTGACGTATACTGCATACAATTTATTCTTATATATATATTAAGCAAATTTACAGATCTAACATTGTTGGGTTGATGTTTAGACGAGTTGTATATACATTATGTACACAGCCATGTATCACCATCATTGATGGCGATCCGATGGATACATCTGTTGTAGGGTTGTCACTGACTCAGACGTACTTATGAATATAATTATTTTCTGTGACTGTATCTTACATTAATTTGTAGGATCCTTTACTATAGATAATTTAGCTGATCTGTAACAATAACATCTTCATGCCTTATATATCATGTACTGTAGTACGCCGCTAGATTAAAACTGACGTGGAAAGGTAACACATGCCCACCGAAAGCTCTTTTTTTGAGAGCCCAGGTGGTCGTGTGGTCTAGCGGGACGGCTGCAGTGCAGGCGATTTGGTGTCACGATATCACAGAAGCATGGGTTCGAATCCCAGCGAGGGAAGAACCAGAAATTTGCGAAAGCAAATTTACAGATCTAACATTGTTGGGTTGATGTTTAGACGAGTTGTATATATATATATATATATATATAAACGAGTCTAAATTCGATTCCCGTTTGGGATGAAAATTTCAGGAACTCAATTTTCGGCTCTCCCTTGACACCATTCGCGAGTATGGTCTTGAGGAAACGATGATAGTCCGTCGGACGGGGACGATAAATGGCTGACCCGTGTTAAGAGAGAGCCATATCTCTTGCACGTTAAAGACACCCTTGTAGATTTCGAAAAAGAGTAGGCTAATGCCGCTACAAGGCAGCACTCGCACCCGCAAAGTGGAAAGGGATTAATATAAGTTGCAAAACTTGTTTCCCAATCCACTGTAAATAAATATGTTTAAACTAAACTAAATTAAAAACTACGTTCAAACCTATGATTGCGTTGGATAAAAACCGCAATTTTTATACGTGTGCATGTCAAACAAATTTCGTTGTAGAAGGATCTAAAAACAGCACAAACAACATTTTCCAAAAGACCAAAAACGTGAGAAAGTATATTTAAACAAAACGCATTTGACTAACAGGCCGAACAACTGATGTTCTTTAACCCTGCTGACTGCCATTGACGATTGCCAAATAAAATTGATCACAAGATGTAACAAAACGGATCTGAATATAAATTTAATACGTCACAGAAAAAAAAATGGTAACTAGTGGCTACGATGTTGTGCCACAAACATTCGGTGCCAATATTTCTTTAGTACACCAGATCTAGATTTCGACAATATATGTCTCTTCAGTGATGTTAGGGATCGAAACGGTATTTGGAAGGCCATATAATTTACTTTCAATTTAAGATTGACTCTTGAATTTTAAGAGACAATATAGGATGAACGGATCATATAAACCGGAGGGAAAATATGATACATGCCCAAACAAAAAATATAAACGAGTCTAAATTGAAAACTACGTTCAAACCTATGATTGCGTTGGATAAAAACCGCAATTTTTATACGTGTGCATGTCAAACAAATTTCGTTGTAGAAGGATCTAAAAACAGCACAAACAACATTTTCCAAAAGACCAAAAACGTGAGAAAGTATATTTAAACAAAACGCATTTGACTAACAGGCCGAACAACTGATGTTCTTTAACCCTGCTGACTGCCATTGACGATTGCCAAATAAAATTGATCACAAGATGTAACAAAATGGATCTGAATATAAATTTAATACGTCACAGAAAAAAAAATGGTAACTAATGGCTACGATGTTGTGCCACAAACATTCGGTGCCAATATTTCTTTAGTACACCAGATCTAGATTTCGACAATATATGTCTCTTCAGTGATGTTAGGGATCGAAACGGTATTTGGAAGGCCATATAATTTACTTTCAATTTAAGATTGACTCTTGAATTTTAAGAGACAATATAGGATGAACGGATCATATAAACCGGAGGGAAAATATGATACATGCCCAAACAAAAAATATAAACGAGTCTAAATTGAAAACTACGTTCAAACCTATGATTGCGTTGGATAAAAACCGCAATTTTTATACGTGTGCATGTCAAACAAATTTCGTTGTAGAAGGATCTAAAAACAGCACAAACAACATTTTCCAAAAGACCAAAAACGTGAAAAATTATATTTAAACAAAACGCATTTGACTAACAGGCCGAACAACTGATGTTCTTTAACCCTGCTGAATGCCATTGACGATTGCCAAATAAAATTGATCACAAGATGTAACAAAATGGATCTGAATATAAATTTAATACGTCACAGAAAAAAAAATGTTAACTAGTGGCTACGATGTTGTGCCACAAACATTCTGATATAATTGTTCTAAATATCAGCACAACAAAGTAAAATCTACAAATTTGCTGAAGCTTATTTTGGTTTTCTCTCGTCGAGATAGGAACTCGTGCTATTGATATCCAGCGCTATAGACCACTTGTCCAACTTGACTGAAATATATTTACACCATATTAACGATTTGGTATTAACTACGTTGTCTATCTTGGGTTTTTTTCTGAAGAAACTCTAAACAATAAATGAGAGATTACTATTCGCGAACTTTATATAGATGCATGTATATATATGCGTATAAAATTTATTAAATGTATAATTTCGATCAAAGACTTAAAGCGCAATGCAGACCTCAGATGTTTTTTTTTGTTTTGTTTTGTTTTGTTTTTGTTTGTTTTGTTTTTATTTGTATTTTAATTTTTATTATTTTCACGAATATACAACAAATACATCACATCAAACAAACAAACAGTTATATTAGCAATACATTTGACTATCTAATTTGACCTCAGATGTTTTTGACTTAAAAAAAAGTTAAGATGAAATTTAAGCTGTGCAGATATACATACTTTATGTTTAATTGTGTTTTCACTTTAATTCACAGAACAAAAAGAAAAATCAAAATCAGGAACAACTCAATCAAGTGCGATTATACTGGAATACCGTCCGTCAACACATAATATTGGTCTTGTTTATATTTGTATTTCAGTACTTAAGAGAGCCAATTTAAAATTGTTACCATACTGTAACCATATTAACGTTTACAAGTTTAAGTTTTATAACTCATTTAATTGCTTTTGTGACCACTGTTTGCGATGAGGTATAACGACAACACTAATTTAGACTTGAATAACTTCTTCCTTCATTAAGAAAGTTACTTTGCAAATCATAAAATCTGCCAGTAAACACATGTCTAATTAGTGACGTCATTTGTTCATTAAAGTGAAGATCGGTTTGGTATAGCACTTCTTCATGAAGAAGTTATATAACAGATATAAATCGGTTAAACAAGATGTTGATACCAGTGTGACTGATACGGATTAAATAATATCATTCCTTATATTTCATAAATCATTAACTTTCTTATTAATTATTTGACATTACTTTTGTTACTGTAAATGACAACATGATATCTTGATCGACAATGTTATGAGTTATGAAGCAAACCACTACACTGAATACAATCTATAAGGAACATAAAATAATTGGTTAGATTGTATAGATTTTCAAAGGAATAACAGGTCATTTGTTCTTTTCAAAACATGTTCTCTGCAATTATTGGTGAAATGCAAAATATCAAACTCTCATTAACAATTAGGAACTGAATTCCCTCTCAAAAGACATTAAAAATTGATAGTTGGTTTATCGGGTGGGGTGAAATTGGGGTCATTTTGGGAGGTTTTTTTTTTTTAATCTGTAAATGTAACTTGATTTTTACTCATTACATTTCGAATGAATGAAAACGAATAAAATGAGTACCATGTATTAAAATTACAATACTTAACCCATGTGGTTTCTTTTATTTAGCTGGTGGTATTATTTGATACGAAATATTGTTTGTATTGTGTTTTTTGTGGTTTTTTTTTGTTTTGTTTCCTAATATGCTGCTATTATTGATTCAATGGATTTTTTTACAGATATATTGTGTACTTTCATTTATGAACCCTATATTATTTCACTTATTCAGATTAAAAATAGTGAGAGCAACCAAATAGCTCAAACAAAAAATTAATCATATGTGTGTCCCCAGTCAGGAACCTTATCAATCAACCGCTCACATGACTTTTGGTATATTGTGTTGTTAATTGTTGTCTCATGAACGTAAGTGTTTGTATTTATCATTTTCTTTTATTTATTACAAATCTGCAATTTGCGATTTTAAGATAAAGTATTGTTATTTCCATTGTGTTTCTTCTGCAGTAACGTAACATGTATATTAAAAGAAAAAGTAAAAAAAAACGTCCATATTTATGTTTATTTTATATCTTATTCAGACCTAGAAACGTCAGGGAGAAAAATCTAAAATACGATGCATAATACAGCGAAGTTTTTATGCAAATTAAAGTAGTCTCGTTTTTAGTTAAATGCAAAGATGTAATAAATACACTTTCTGCTGTTAAATAACAGACCAAAAGCTTTCTCGTACAATGAATAAAACCATATTTATTAAATAGCGTGGCCATTTACCATTCAACCAACTACTTTTTTTATATTTGTTTATATCCTTATTTCAGTTTCGCTATGCATATGTTGAGCCATTAAAATATGTAATATCAAACCTTCATTTATCCCACGCTGTTTCTTCTTATTGAACAATAATGAGAGGTACCGTGATGCATTGCTGTTATGTCAATTCCTTACGGATATAATTTTGTTTTTATAATAATATAGTCAGTTTAGTAAATGGGTTGTAATGTTATTTGTCTTAATAAAGAAGGAAGTGGACGTTATACGCCTTAGACAGGAAAGCGAGTCTTCAACACTGGCCTTTTATAACGTAAATTCTCTTTCACTTGATGGGCATTGATCAAGTAAATTTGATCTTGAGAAATATAAATTATACAATTTCAATAATTTCAGTTTTTGCCTCAATTGGTAAAAAAAAAGTAAAATACCTCTCACTCCTTTGAGCTTTATACAGTGAGTAGCCTTGAAAAAATCGAAGTCACATTTTCGAGATATATAGATTGATGTTGCTAGATTCTTCTTAAATCCGTCCATGCATAGTTTATTATCTTTATCTAGCGATGTGCACACATAGCAGTCTATAGCATCAACTGAAAAAGATAAAAAAAAAATATCTTGAATCACATTACAGAAACTTATCAACACTTTGTGTGAATCGAAAATATATCATATGGTTTAAGTAAATGTGAGTTTATAGTCAAAATTATGTTCTCAATTTTAACCAGAAAGTGAATAAAATTATCTCAGAATGATAAAAACTTAACTGAATTTTGCTTTTCTTATATTTTTCATTCCTGCAAAAAAAATGTTTAAATGAACTGGGGAAAATGCTTATCAAATTCCAAGTGAACTTTAATTAACCATCACACAAATATTTTCTTTTCTTTCATTTCATTAACAGCGAATAGACCCCACGAACCAAAAGAATTATCAGTCAAAAACGACAATATGTCAGTATTGGTCTATGAATCATTCAGTCACTATACTCATGTACAGTTTTGCACTTGAAAAGGCCAATAAAAGTATTGTTTTAAAAACATTGTCAACTGCCAAAACAAGTACCTTTATTTTAAGCCTATTCAGAAGACGCTTTGATGTTGATACTTATAACCATAACAGTTATTAAACCGTACGAATATAAACAACAGGTCGATTTGTAAAACCTTTCAGTTGTCTTTGTGTTTGAAATAAACTGTGGAAGCGTTTAAACTTATGATCCCAGACTAAAATAATAAATACCTTTTATAACCTTCTAAGAATATCATAGAATATAATACGGGTTTCTATGATATGATAACATTTCATCCAGGTTTATTATAGATGATTGATTTCACCATTTATCGACAATTAAAATTATGACAAAGCTGCATCTCGAATTGCATATTTCTCATTTCAACTGCCTTAAAAGTCAATTTGTGTCCTTTATCTGTTGAAAAGATTCACTTAACTTTCTTTTTCAATGGTAGCAACCATACAATTTAAACCAATTCTTTTACGAATAAAGCTTTGGGTGTCTCTTATCATTGATAGAAATTTTAATTTTCTTTTTCAATAGAAGCAACCATACAAATTTAAACTAAACCCTGTATAAATAAAGCTTTGAGTTTCTCTTATCATTAATAAAAATTCTTCTAAAACTTTCACTTTGAATTATTTGAGACCATTTGTCTCCGTGTTTCATGCAGCCTATGTTTGTTTGATTTATATTGATGCTTAATAGGTTTGCGATGTTAAATAATGTTATATAATTATTATCCTTTTGAAGGTGATTTTACTAATATTTACATTCAACTACATGTAAATGTATAGTTGAGACATTTGAATAAAGAATCCATTACACGTTTAAAAGGTTTTCAAATAAAGGCAATAATAGTACACCGCTGTTCAGTTATCATAACTCGATTAAAATGAAACGCATCAGCTGCCATATTCATGACTTGGTACATGGCGGTTTAGGGCAAAATGGTGGCAACAAGTTTTGTGCTCAACGACATGACTTTTACTGCTCTTGAAATTTACTTTTACATTATACTACGGGCCAGAAATGCCTACTTCGTTGGTAGCATCTTTTTTATGCCCTTACTTAGAGAGATATATGGAAAGTACTGTTTCAAAATTATTTTTTACTCTTTCTGTACACAAAAAGTGTTTCGAATAGTTACTTTCCTAAATTATATCCATACGTTTCCTGAAAACATCTTCCTGCATTGTGTCATTTAACAATACCTTACTTAATAATCATACAATGCACTCTTTCTTTCATTCTAAATACACGGCTTACGTCTTCCGAAAATGTCCAAGAACCCCGATGAAATTGAATTATAAATTGTTTAAAACACTAATCAAGTAAGACAGACGATCGCAATCAGTGTTTAAGTAAACCAAGGTTTACTAAAATGACTGCCCCTCTACATATACTGTGTTTTGCTTTATAAATCGTTCATATTGTAATAATTGAAAAGAAAGGACATATCATGTGTTGCCAGTCAATATGCAGATTTAAACTATTGAATTACATAGAAGTACAAAAGATGCAGGGTACCCATCCATGCCACAAAATCAGCATGTGCACAGCAAACAAAATAATCATTTGCTTCAAGCATTCGACGTTTTCATAAATAACATACTTTTCCTTGAAAAATGCGATTTACATATACATTAAAGAGTATGTTAATAAAAGACCAATAAACTCAGGTCGTTTCAAGCAATGGAGAAACTTAATTCACACTAACAACATATTTTTGTCTTTGTATTATTATTGTTTAAGTGCTGTCCATGATAAACAGTGATCTTTGCCACTATTGTGCCGGCTTTAGCGTAGCCATGAGAATGCTTTTGTACGAAAAACCCAAACATTTTGTAACAAAATCTCAGATGAGAATAAAATTCGATTCCATAGGTGTTGCTTGTCCCATTTGTTACTTTAAACCAATACTTCGATGCGACAACTACTGTTTAGATACACTTAAAATAGTTACGTGATCTCCGGATAATTGTTTAAAGTTGTTAGGTATCGTCCATTAGGTTAAACTTGACACCTCCCTAGCATTAAACCAATATAATATAATGCCTAGACGCTACCACGGTTTATCTAATGTTCCGGATATTAATTAGTCTGGGTTCATTTGATAGTAAATTGTCTATGAATAGAATGAAAATATCCAATGTACATTTATCTTGTTCTGTCATCAGGCTAATGTTCCATATTTATCATAATTATGTATTTGTAAAGTTAAACTGATCCAATCCTCTTGGGATAAGTTGTAAAAGCAGATATAATTTTAAGTTAAGTTATTTCTAGACAGAAGATGTCAAAAGTTGTCTGCTGTTTATACTGGTGCATGACTTTGTTATCAGCTTTTCCGTTTTCTTGTTTTGTGTTGATTCTGTCTTGTGTTGTCCTTTGTATCTTGACATTTTGATTTTTTATTGAAGCGCACCTGCTGTTGAAACAACATAACATGATCAATACAGCCAGATCATACAGGTTGCATGATATCATAACTTACTTCAACTAGTCGCATTTCTTATTCAGTTCTTTAACCGCTTAACAATTTAAATACAAAACATGTTGTACCAAGACGTGTGCATGAAAAATATTTGTCAGCAAATATATAACTCATACGGGTATTGTCTTATTGGCACGCATAACACATCTTCCTATATTTATTAATATTCCTTCGTCATTTAAGTTAATTGTGTCACCTCGTTTTCAACATGCGCTGTTACATAGTTTATCAGGTGATTCTATGGTTAAGATTTCGAGAAATCGCGATGAAAAATATTGATTTCCAATTACCAGACTAAAGCATTCTTGGTTTTGTTTGGGAAAAGGTGACTTCAATCATCATCATGTATCCTACACGACATTATATCACAAGGAACAAGTTATTTGAATAACGGTAAAGCCATCATCAGTGGATGATTGTGTTAACAAGTTATATAAATAAAAAAATATTAATGAAGCTAGCGGTTCCGTTTTCATGTTTTCTAATGACCTCCATCGATAATAATTTCATCATTTACCTTCATAATGATCCAATAAATTTTACTTTTAAGCTAAAAATTTATATGAAAATACCGTGTCTTATTTCCGCTGACGTCAATTGGTGGACTATCTTTAGTAAGTCAGCTGTACTTGTGCTTAATAGGAATTAATTTTTTTATATTTAACAATAGGTTCAGATTAATGTCTGTCACGAAACGTAATCTGTTTACAGAAATGAAGTATGAAGATGGCCTATTAAAATGCCCACTATGAGATGAATGAAATGAGATGTGTTAACCAGACAGCAGTACAACAACAAAATACAACAAGAGAGCAACTTACAGTCTTTAACAACTGACAGCTGTCTTTATCAATATAAAGATATCTTAAGTACAGCTCTTCGTAAGAACCAGGCAGGGTGCCATATACATGTGATTTATGAGGGTTTCAGATTTTATCTTTAAATGGCCTAGAAGAAGCAGTAACTGAATACTGCTCAAAAAATAAATATGAGTGGGAAAATACAAGTGGTTGCCATGGTAACGGACACTCTATTTTTTGGTTGTGAAGCATGGTAAAATCTTCCAAAAATCAGCTAAATCAATATAATTCAGAGCCTGATTAGAAATAGAATCAAGCATTTTTCATTAATTTTTATATGTAACGTTGATACAACTTGGTTTTAACATCATTTTAGTTTAGATTGCATGTAAACCAAATTTGTAATTTTTTTGAAAAATTTTGCCAAAAAATGCATATTTTCAACTTTTCTGAATTTGGGATTTTTGCGAAATTATCAAATTTTCTGTGGTGATTTTCAGAAAAGAGCAACTGTGTATAGCATAGTTAGCACTTTAGTAATGAAGTTTGGATACTACTTTACCAAATTAAATAGAAAAAAGCTTGGGACTTTTCTTAGTTTTATCTCCATAGCAACCGATTTGTTCCTTGGAAACGGAGTTATTATTTCCAGAATTTTGCAGTTTTAGAGCTTAAATGTACTGAATTGGTCCATACTTGATAAAAAAATACATTAAAGCATAAGCTTACTCCAAATTACCATCGTTAATAGTTGCTGACCTAAATAGTTACCATGGAAATACATATTACCCATAGTAACATCTATTTTAAAATGTATCAATTGAAATTTATGTAAACAAATACATATATTATATATAGACGGTGTTTATATTCAAATTGGAATATGACTGCATGCTTTGCTTCACTCACAGTCTTGTCTGTATATAATATATAATGAAACATTGAGGTAAGAACCGAAGGTTAGGGAAAAAGGGGGGGGGGGAGGGGTAGGTTTATTTTGAAAAAAAAATCATACATGTAGATTCTTGAAAAGATAACGTTTGGTTTATGAATTATTATGGATTATGAATAGAATAATGATAATGAATAGAATCAATTTCATATACATATATGACATTGATATAACTTGGTTTTAGCTTCAGAGCTTAGTTAGTTTTGCAGTTCAACCCCAACGTGTAGATGTTTTGTTAAAAATACTTAAAAAACATTATTTTTTTTCGAAATCATGAAGTATTGTGAAATAATCAAATTTTCTCCTGTGTTTTCCCAAAAATTGAGAATATGTAAATCTTTCTAGCATTGTAGTATCAAAGTATGAATACTACCTGACAAAAATAAATAAAACATTGCGTGCGGCTCTCATGAATTTTATCACCATGTTAACGTATTTTCCCCTTGGAAACAGAGTTATTATTCATTTGAATTCTGCGGTATGGGGAATTCAATGTTCTCAATTAATTCCAAACCCTTATGAAAAGACATGCATTGAGGCATATATATCAGCTTTTAACTGCAATCGTGATGTATTATTACAACAGTTGCCATGGTGACAAATATCACCCATAACAGTCAATCAAATGATGTATAATATAGTTTATGTAAAAAATTACATATAATTATGTTAGTAAAGTTCATTTTTTCTAATGGGAATATAACTGCATGCTTTGCTTTGTTTCACTCTCAGTACTGTCATGACTGTCTTTGCTCATTGAAAAGACTTAACAAATTTTAATATATACACTGTTGCATTTTGGGGGAGGAGTGGAGGTTGGGTAGTTTTTGTTTGAATCTTTCATAAATCAGGATCATGCACAGCTAAGGTGTGCATTAACTACCTCAGGTATACTGCAAAGTTCAAATGTGCTCTTAACTGATCCTAAACTTTGAAAGGGTATAATTCCATAAAATTAAAATAAACAGTTGCGCCATGAGCACATGTTACGCCCGTCGCTTTTTCAAAGAATATTAAAAAAAAAAAAATATTTTCTCAATGTTATATCACAAATTCATGAAAAACTAATGGGAGGTTATGTTGATTAATGTAAACCTGGCGTCACCAAAGTTTTATAACTGCTCAAAGCATTGTCTGAAAACTGGCATATTCCCCCTTTTTATGATTAAAATCACATTTATCCGTGACCTCAAACGTATACAAATTAAAAGTGAACTCCCGTCAATATATATAAACAATTTATTGAACGAAAAATGGGGAGAGTTAAAGATTGCAAAGTGAAATTTTTTTTCGGTTTATTTAACTTTCTAAATTGAGGTACATTTCTCATTGGTTCATCTTTCTCTTAGCATATATCCTAAGGGACGAAAAGCAATACATCTATGTTTGGTTATGATTTTGCATACACCTTTTTGTAAGTACACCAAAATGGAACTAAAACTGTAGGAGATGTAGGTTAAACGTCAATTACACAGCAATCAAACGGAAAAAAAACCCCATTGAACTAATGACATTTAGCAGGCAACATAAAGATGTCAACAATATTAGAAGTTATAGGTGTCTACACATTATGTCAAATTCTTAATTATTACTGATTTATCTATATAAAGATTTTCTCGAGGATTAATTTATATAATATTCTTTTTATCCACGAACAATTATAAATTGGAACTATCTGCCACAACAAATAGTATCATGCAGTACAGTAGAGGGATTTAAGAGTATGATCACAGATTCTGCTCTCATCCCCATATTCTATCCCTAACTATTCTGTTATCAAATGTATATAGTTTTATCAAAATTTATTTTTTTGAATGTACATACGTTATTTTGTTTTTCTTGATATTGTTATTTTTAATTTTTTCCTGCTATATATAGATTCTTACATTGATACCAGTGGATTATCGGATTTATCCAATCGAGATAGTTAAATTATCAATTTTAAAGTTCGAGCCGCCTCGGCGAGTACTTTAAAATTTATAATTTAACTATCGAGATTGGATAAATCCGATAATCCACGAGTAACTATGTAAGAATCTGTTTCTCTAATGATTAAAAAGACACTTTCTTTTTTTGTTTACCGAAAATCCCCTTCGAGTGCCTTTCACATTGCACGAAGTTGTCAATTTCATTAACACCTGTTATCATATTTTGGTTCATCCAGTCAGCCAAAAAGGTCATGACCCTTAAAATCATCCAATGATCTTCTGAGATCACCAGCAACCACACGTTGATTAAAATTTTTTATACAATGGGTTCGAAAAGGGATAAATTTCCATAGAATTAGAGAAAATGTAATTTATAAATTTTATAGTCGACGCCCGGCAAATAATCTTCAATAATTGAAGGATCGCTAGAAACCTAAAGAAGAAGAAGATATATAGTTGGGATCCTGCTAACATATTTAACCCTGCCACCTTCTCCTTGTATGTGGCTGTCCCAAGTCAGAAGCCTGTAATTCAGTGGATTTTGTTTGTTTATGTGTTACATATTTGTTTTTCGTTCCTTGTTGGTTAATACATAGGTTTTCTTGTTTGAATTGATTTACATTGTCATTTCGGGACCTTTCATAGCTGACTATGGGGCATGGGCTTTGCCCAATGTTGAAGGCCGTATGATAACCTATAGTTGTTAATTTCTGTGTCATTTTGGTCTCTTGTGAAGATTTGTTTCAATTTGGCAATTATACCACATTTTTTTTTTTTATTTCAACCGAAATGATAAAAAAATAAATACATGAAAGTCGAAAAAATATTATATGGTATGTATGACAGAAAAAAGGGTTCAGAAAGGTTTTCTTAAATATCAACTGGTCATTTAGATATTTCTTCACCTAACCAGGTCATTTAAGGTAAACTATAATGTTTTACACTCAGTGGCAGATCCTGAACTTTGTGTAAAAAGGGAGGGTTGCTCCAGTTACACTTCAGTGATTACCTTTATGATCAACCATATGTTTCCCACGAAAAGGGGGGGGGGGGGTATCCACCCAGGATCCGCCTATGAAACTGATCTGGTTCTCAGTTTTAACAATTTTTAAAGTATAAAACAAAGAAAAGTAACGTGAAACGGGCATGACTCGGGAACAGTTACAGTGACGCCAGCTAAGTAAATTCAAACTTGATCTCTGTTTTGTGGTAATAAGTAATTTGTATATGTTTCATAGCATTTGGTTGAGGCAAACTAAAATTAGAAAATGGAAACCAACTTCGTGACGACTAAAGTACTAAAGTTTCAAACAAAGAAAAGTAATGCAAAACGGGCACTACTCGGGAACAGTTAAAGTGACGCCAACTAAATTCAAATTGATCTCTGTTTTGTAGTAATAAGCATTATGTACAAAATGATGTATATGTTTCATAACATTTGGTTGAGGCAAACTAAAATTAGAAAAGAAAAGGGTTGGTGTTGGTTGGGGTTGGGGTTCCGGAGGTTGGAAACCCCCCTTTTTTGACGATCAATGCATTTGAATGAGAGCATATAGTTGGAACCCCCCCCCCCCATTTTACTCTGGATTGGGCCCCCTTTTTAAGATGACTGGAACAGCCACTGTTGTTTAAGTGTATTATTTTAATAAAAATTTGATACACTATTTATTTGCAAACTGGTTTTTTTTCTATAAAGCGTACCTTAAAATAAAGAATAAGTCAGATAGACAGAGGTATACGTAATATATGATTAAAAAATCATTGAATTTGTTAATCTAAAATTAGAAATGCAGCATATATGATAATTTATCAACACAAACCACTGTTGTTTCCAATACACACAAAGTATCTGGAGAAAAGCACAAGGAGCAGGAATTAAGTTCTGGTATATGTCACTATACTGCCTTCAACAATAAGCAAATTACATACTGCATAGTCAGCTACAAAGGGCCCCGAAATCACAAATGAACAAACAAATATATTGTTTTGATGTAACACAACAACAAATGACAACCACTGTATTTCAGGCTCCTGACTTGGGAAATGTACACACATATGGAATGTGGCAAGGTGAAACATGTAAGTGGGATTCCAATCCTCCCTGTAAAACATAAACACAAAGTGGAAATGGCCTGCTACTTGTATATACCAACAACAAAAAGACACTAAGAACATATCCGGAGTACTTCAGTTACTGAAGCTAATTTAAAGCCAAAACAACAAATAAAAAAATTACACAACTAATTAGACTGCATACTCTTTACTGACTATGAAACAAAATACTGATGGGATCATTTCACAATACTGGGGCTGAGACTACACATCATCTAAAGGAATGGCAAAGCAAGTCAACGAAACATTCCAGAACTCGCGACCAAACATTTTAACAAATAAAACTACTGAAACATGAGGAATCTAGGCCTCAACCATGATTCACTATGCAGCATTAATGCCCCACCAAGAAGTAACAACAGTACAGTTTGGCGATGCAGCCACCTACCTTATTCACGTTGAATAGATAAATGAACTTTAATAGGCTAATATACTGTGGATTTCTGTGTGTGTGCTACAATGTGTGATTTGCTGTAGTGCTGTTTCTTGTATTGTTTGTTTCATATTATAATGCTTGCGTGACTTTACTTTTGAATTTGTGTTATAAAAGAAATATTAGACAATTTGCTTTATTTCTTTATTTCGATTGTTTAATGCTATATAGTCACGTTTTTGTCTCTTTCACTTATTCAGAATTTCCATTCTCAATTTCATTCTATTACTTTCATTTTTATTTGAATTAAAAACAAAAAATTCAGACATATAGAAAAATAACCTATTTCCTATCCCAAAAAACATTGGCCAATTAAAAGTTGATTAAGTGTAATCCTTTGTTTAGATAAGTTTTCCTCCCATTCCCACTTTTCTTGCCATATTTATAAAAAAAAAAAAAAGTGGGAATAGGAGGAACGAACCATTTTAACAATGTTGAACATCTATTTATTTAAGATTATTTTTCTACAAAATTAGATATCTATCTCTGCCATAATATGTAAAAGTAATATACATAACAGCACTCCTTCTAGTCCTTAGTGGCATTGTATAGGTCTTTAGTGCACAAAGGAGTCCTTAGCAGTGTTTAGACGTACCGTTTACTTTTACGATTATAGATCAAAATAAAATTTGAATTTGGAGATATTGAGAAAAATAAAGGAATACAATTTTTTGAGGAAACCATGTACCAAATTCAGCAGACCTATATAATTATTAACTCTGTCTCTCCATCTAAAATTTCTATACCGTACTTTGTTATTACAATAAACAAATGACCCTTTCATGAAATCAAGAGATATGAGTTGTAAATATAGAAAAATATAATTTTTGTTGATTATGGTTGAAAGAAGTCCATTTACAGGGCTGCAAAACAGATATTATAAGGTACATAATGGTTTGTATCAAATCTGAACTTTTTTGTTCCCATGGTAATCAAAAGCAGATCAAGTGTAAATTAACTATCTAACTGTTGAGTATATTATTCAAACTCCATTATTCATATGTATCCAATACCTAGAAAACCATGTATTTGATGCTGATTCTGAATTAATTTAGCAATTTCAGACCAGTTGCTAGGGCTTTCTTTTGGTTGCTATGGTCTTTCAGCCACTTATATTAAAGCTTATACATTTTTTTTATCATTTTCAAACAAATCATAAGTTTTATTGTCTGTTAAATTACATTAATACAAACAAAATAGCAAAAAGTTTGATAATGAACTAGTATTATTTTTTGTCATTTTTATGAATTTTACCAATTTTTGTTGCCATGGTAACAAAAAATTTCAAAATAACCCAGATGTTTTTTTCCTGTTTTTAATAATTCAATGTACAAACTTTAAGATGCAACCATAGTTTATAATGACCTTGTCTGCTCAATGTTATTTTTTCTTCATTTAAAGTATGATATTTAAGCTATTTTCAGAAAATGTCAAAATACAGATTTTTGCACCTTTTTAAATACCATTTTAGCCTAATATCAATTTTTTTTTTCACAAACTCAACATCAAAATATAAACTTCAAATAATGCCTAATTATATGTTGAAATTATTTCTTTTATTGAAATTGTCATTGTCATGAAATTGCTGCAACCAAAAAGTAGACATTTTCCAATTTCCATGCCTGATTTCATCATAAATTCCTCAAAAAAATGGCTGCATGTTTCCATAGCAACCGTTCAAGAAAATTAAAAAAAACAACTTGCAAACTTTATTTCAATCTTAACTGCCTATTATATAAAAGAATAACGCAGTTCTGAGACATATGATGAATCACCCCCTGCCTGGATCTTACAAATAGCTGTACTTAATAGTCCCGTGTCCATATATTATAAGAATTTAAGCTGAAACTATTAAAGCTCTGTTAAGAGGGCCAAATTCCCCAAGTATCAAGACCATTAAGATCTGACTGACAAAGTTTCTGGCTTTAAAACAGAAACGGGAATATATGACAGGATAACACGTAGCATTGACTCACACGAAGCTATTAAGGGTCCAAAAAATTACTTGTGTAAAACCACTCAAACAGGGAAACCAACGGTCTAATCTATTAGAAAAACAGAAACACTTTTAAACAATATCAACAAACGAAAATCACTGCACAACTGGTTCCTTAATTAGACAGATGAAAAACATGCAGCGTGTATTAAGATTTGAACAGACGCCAAACTTCACCCTTATTTGAATCAAGAGCACAATATTACAACATAGAAAGACACAATAAAATATAAAAACAATTATAAAAGATTTTTGATTTTGAGAATTCAAGTGGGCCTTAAGATTTTCGTCCGTTCTTTGTCATAAAGACACAGAGAAAGTCTGATATAAGCGTTTATTGTTTCATTTTGATGATATTTATAAAAAGTATGCATACAAGTTTTAGTTAAATAAATATTTGCTAATTTGTCTTTAGTTTTAAAGTTTGTCAGCATATTATAGGATCGTACAGATCATAGACGAATCCGGAAGTGTCTAATCATATTCTCTTAGCTTGATTTCACACCATACTTAATACCCTTGTCACATGAACTGTAATTGAATTGCAACGTTTCTGTCTGTTCTGGTTTTATCAATTTATTCCGCTAATTTTCGACGATTCTGTGACGTTTTATTTGTATGTATGAGGATACTGCTCCTGTATGCTATTGGTATAAACCTATAATTTGTTTTTCAGCATACATGTTTTTTCAATATTTTGGGTTGTTCGTCCTTCAACAGACATTCTTCTTTTACATTCTTTTTAAAATATATTCTTCTATTTTCTACATAAACAAATGCCTGTACCAAGTCAGGAATATGACAGTAATTTATTCGTTTGATGTGTTTCAGTTATCGATTTTACCATTTGATTAGGGACTTTTCTTTTTGAATTTTCCTCCGGGTTTAGTATTTTGGTGAATTTACTTTGCACTGAAATGATAAAAAACTATTTAATGTCTGTCTGCAGCCATATTAGACATTTAGGTCATCTACTAAATAAACAAAAGGGTTAAACCACCCGGTGAACATAAAGTCAAAGAGTCACAGATTTTATTAATATCAAATCCAAAATCTGGATTATCATCAACACACAAACAAATAACGATTCTATTATAAGTATACAAAACTATAGTATATATATTTAATATTTCAATACAAAGTAAAACATGAAAGAAAGTACGAAAAGATATACAGAATTTTTCAGTTTATTATTCTTTGTTTTCCCTTATATCTATTTAACTCAGAAGGTATCATTTTACATAATAGTTATACAAATTAAATCTCCAATACTTCAAGTTCTAGTAAAGATTGACTTTTTTGGGAAGGTATCTTTTTAGACGTTGATTAGAACTAATTATTTGTAACAATGAACATCAATTTTGTTTTTCAATCTGTATTGTTTTCAATCAAACAAGTGATAAAAGAATGTATAGTTTAAAAAGTAAAATAGATAAAAAAATACTGAACTCTGAGAAAACTTCAAAACGAAAAATTACTAATCAAATGGCAAAATCAAATGATAAAACTCATCAAACGAATGGACAACAACTGTCATATTAATGACTTGGTACAGGCATTTTCAAATGTAGAAAATGGTGCATGAATTTTTTTTACATGTCAATATTAAATATATAAGATTTATTTTCGACCATCTAGATCGCTTACAGATGAAAAACAACCGGCCTGGTTGTTAACAAAACAATGTGCAAAAGAATAAATACTTTGGGAACCAGGTAAATGTACTGTTATCACCACCACATTCCACGTCAAAGAACAACAAAAAAGCAGACTTCCAAAAACATTTCCACAATTCTATAACATCACTGTTCACTGAATCACTTTCTCGAATACAAATACCGAATTTGAAATGTTTAACGGGATTTTCCAAATATACACGATGAGGCATATTGGGATTATTAGCGTGCAGAACACTATAAGTCAGTTTGTTCTGCTCACAAAGTAATAGTCGGGGGAAATCAGAAGAGCAAAATTCATGTCTAATTGATTAAGTTGTATATCAAAAAGAAACTACGGTAAAAAGATTTTTACTCGAAATGTTCGGCTTGTGGGTAATTTCATTATTTGCATTCTAAAATAATAATTGGTAAACTATCAATGCTTCAGATTGGTATATTACCTAGAGTGATTCTATAATGAAGTAGTGAATTGACTATACATTATAATACAATTGTAAAAGGGTTTTATTTGTACTATGTATTTTTTGGAGACAATATACACGGATTGTATAAAACTTTTACGTCTTTAATGTTTGCAGTATATCCTTTCATATATATTGGATCATCTAGTCATAACGAAATTCCTTCACCTGTACACTTTGAAATACATATAGTATAACTATTGAGTATTTAAAGGTCTACAAAGGTTAGGGAAATATATATTTATTTAAGGTGACATTTTTTATATACTTTATCAAATGTTTTTGTCGAGCAGATTGTAAATTTCAAAGATAAAGACGAAAAAGAAAGTAGTGAAATCCCAATAATACCGAACGCCGAGAATATTCAAAACGGAAAGTCCCTAATCAAATGACAAAATCGAAAGCCCAAACACATCAAACGAATGGTAGCAACTGTCATATTCCTGATCGACTTGAAACGTTGTTTTCTTTTATAGAAACCGAGTAGTTCGTAGAGGAGGTGTCTAATGGCTTTTTACCTGATTTATCAGAATAAGAAACATAAATGCGCCTTATATACTCTAAGGTAGTTATCATCAATATTTAATATTTACAAATGCATTATCCTTCTACCAAATATGTTCATAGAACGTAATATATCATTATTAATGTTTGTATATAAATGATAATAATAAGGAGTATGCAGACAGAAAACTAAATAAAATTTAAAAAAAAAAAACATAATACCTTCTTATAAACAACAAACAGCTAAACTATAATGAAAGGTAAGTATACGTTATCATATAACAGTTTTGTAATAAACAACAGAAATGTTGTTAAAACTGTTTTAAATTTGCGTGTAGTGAATTTGCGTCATTATTGATTTTAATAAGCCATGTCTTTCCTTTTTTCCTTTTAATATTACTATTAAGAAGTTTCTCTCTCGGGCTGTGTGAGGATTAAAATAATCTATAGCTTGTGGTCTATGCTTTAATAAGTTTACGCTAATGTAGATCTTATTCCTGAAATAACCTCATTGTTTGCATGTTACTTTGTTTAAAATTTGTTGAACAGTTCATCCGTATTGTGTGTCTTACTCATACTACTTTCCTGCAAGGTATTTAAAAATGTATCGATGTTGTCAAATGTTTTGTATTGTTCAGTATTTTACAGGAAAACTATCGAACAATTTATAACAATATGTGTTTGAATTCAGTGTCAGATATAATTTATAATTGTTTATGTTATCCTGAAGCTATGTTAATCAATAAAAAATATCTAGCGTGGTCAACATCCAGCAAAAAACAGCCTTCCCGGTGTCTCCTTGAACAGTTTTGCTGTTTGTTGAAGACTTCGCAGTAACTTTGAAATGGAAAACAGGAATAAAAGAGCCGTGCCATATCTTCAGATTTTTTTTACCTTGAGCACGTATTGACTTTTTGTCATGAATTGATATACACATTTTCGCTGTTTTCCATTGAAATATTTCAACAATGAAAAACTGTTAGCAATCAATAAGATGCTTAAAGATAGAAAAAGAAAAAAACATCCAATGAGTCATTTTGAAAACAACCAACAAACAACCAAAAAATTTAACAACCCAACAAATAATTATATTATTCAATTGCTAAGCCATGATCATAGCTATTAAAACAGACTACAAACTAATGGACAGTGACTTTCTCTTAAAACTACAATGAAAAGCCATATTAAAAACACAACCAACAAACTGTTTTTCAAAAACAAACTAAACTTCAAAAACTGAACACATATTAAGCATTACTGAACATTATGAATAAACGACAAAACCATAATAAATAAAGAACACATATACTGACATTCGTTATGTTATGTTATGTTTCAGCACATGTCAGTTGAATATTTCTGAAATGTTTTTCATTTACAGTGAATATTTAAATTTTCTGTCATCCAATTTGCATTATTAGGCAAATGATATCATAATCAAATATGTCTAGACGCGTAATGAGAACTTTCGAACAATATATCCATGACATCTCTAAACAAATTTGACGAATGATTCGTGAATGATGTTGACAAACACTGTAAGTAGTCTGTAAAGGTGTTATCATCTCCAGTAAAATATAAATTGTACTTTTATAATTGGTTTTTAAACATTATGAAAGTTGAAGGCGAAATTAAGGAAATTGCGAAAGGATTATTGGTACGTAAACATCAAATTGAAAAACAGAATAAGCACTTCCGGAAGTCACAAATTAGAATTGCTAGTTGTATACAATACCGCTATTGGTTGTACAAGATAAAGATGCAGATAAAAAGCTTATCCTTAAAAACTAATGGCTTTTTATATCAATAAGGAGATGTGGTATGATTACCGATGAGACAATTATACACCAGAAAGGATATAAACAGCTATAGGGCACTACACAGCCTTTTAGACAATTTAAGTTGACGAATTGCTGAAACATTAAATGTTGACACTGATCATTCTTTCATTTCTTTTTTAATTATCATCGCATTTTTTTTAATTAAAAAAACAAGAAGATAACGATTAAGCAATAAAAAATCGAATGTCCAATAAAAACAAACAACATCATTTTCAAAAGGAAAAAGGACGAAGATACAAACAAAAAATTAAGAGGTTAGATCATATCTAATCAAGTTACTGGTGCAATCGGTCAATTACCGATATATGCCTCAGTAACCCCAAAATTTTTCCGTCGTTTAATATTTTTGAAATTTACACCAATGAATAGGTATGCCTCAATACATGTTCTGGACAAGTTTAAACAAAATTGACCGTTTAGTTCTATTTTATAGAATTGATTGAATATGGTCAATTTCGGCCATCATTTAAACCAGGCCAAAATACCAATAGGTAAATACAATGTATATTCGTTTATTCGAGAAAATGCACGGCCTAAATTATGACTGTTACTATTTGATTGTATTATGGCATCATATTCTAAAGTAAATATAACCTATAATTGGCATATGTGATATTTTTTAATGAAATGTAAGGTAGGAACTAACAGATACATGCAAAACTTGGGTATGTCTCATTTGACACTTTTTATATATAAATACATGTGGAAAAATATTTTGTCGTTTAATTTGCATATAAAATTACTGGAACACATATTAGTCATATATTTTTCATATGACAACTTTTTATAAATTTTCACCGTTTGAAATTTTACGAAAAATTTGATCCAAGTGACCTAATGGTCCCCCTAAAATAGGGTATTTTGAAGAAAATAACCAAAATTGACATCTATAAACCCCATAGCCATAATTTATGGTATAACAGTTCAAAATGTTGTTTACACAATGAATATATATATATGATAATTCCGTTGTTCATTTCAAATAGTATTTATCTTCAAGATGCGGACCCTGGACGAAGAAAAAAAGGGAGAGGGTGCCAAGAAAGAAACGTCTTGAGTGGGACTTTGATAAAGTCTATGCATTTACCGTATAAGTTACTCCGTAAGTGAGTGTTTGTTAGGTGACACATCCTTCTTCCACGTATGAATTAACTAAGTAACATTATTACATAGGCCCAAACATAAATAGTGTAAAATTTCGTTTCATTACAATGACATTGGTTTCATTCCCCTGGACTACAACCGCTCCGTCATATTTTTTACTTGTGTACACCAACAAGAACCCAATCCTTCACTTTCAAAATACTTTCTGTGTGCTAATGTGAGTAAATTGTTAGCTTTAGTATTTTGATAGTAGTTGAGATATTATCCCTAAGAGCACAACCTACAGTAGGCCGATAATTGCTAGATCTTGAATCTGAAGACTTCTGATTTTGATTCGACTTTTCAAGTTGCATCCACATGATGATCATAAAATTTTGGTAAGATTGCTGAATTTGTAATCCAATATATTTTATTTTTCAAGTCTGCATGTCCCTTTCTGCATTATTCAAATCTACAACCTGTCTGCTCAAGATGGGGTGGGTGGGGGGGGGGGGGGGGGGTAGGTAGGCTTTAAAACTCAATTGATAGGTGCCGCTGTGTTTCTTTTGCCCCATCCTTTTCATAAAATTTAGGTTTACAAAAATGTAAACCTTCATGTATTGCTTAGGTAAAATGTTACCTTTTCCCATATGGTTTGGGTATCCTGTGGTGTGTAATGTAGAACATATGTAGAAGTGGAATACCAAAAATGCCAAAAATTGGTTGATAACAACATGAACACCAATACAGACGAAGTTATGAAAACTTATATACCTTACCATATATTTCTGATAGTTTTCTCAACTTATTCACATATTTTCAGGCTTGAAAAGGTGACCTATTCCAGGGGCACGTCCTATCAATTTCCCTTTTGAATTGTTTTTCAGTAGTAATTTTGGGGGCCTTTATAACTTGTTGTTAAGTGTGAACCAAGGCTCTGTGTTGAATGCCGTACATTACTATGATGGTTTACTTTTTTAAAATTGTTTTTTCGATGGAGAGTTATCTCATTGGCACTCACACCACATCTTTCTTTATCAATTGTATATATAGGAAGTGAACCCAAGCCTGTCTGCATGAGATTTGATCTAAATGTGTCACTTACCAAGAGAAAAATAAAATATTTCTCTATTTTTTTTACATGCAGTTTGAAAGTTCTTATTGTCTCAGTAGAATTAGTATGTTTCAAATATAACAGTTTGTTATAATAACAATATACTCTTTAGTTCCAGCAGGGTGCAACAACTTGCCAATCATTGCCTATCACCATTCCTTCGATTTCATCCTCCACTTCCTCTTCAGCCCCGATATCGATGTAATTATGTTTTACATAAGTGTGGTCATTAGTGTTTTTTAAGTTTATAGACCTGTTTAAATTAAAGTTCGAGCGCTTGGATTTTATTTTCGATTGGAACAAACCTCTCATTGTTGTTAATCAGCGTTTTTCACAGTATCCAAGGTAAACGATCTGTGTACACAGATGCTTGAAATTAAGGGCCGTAATAAAACGCATCAATGACACCAAGTGTATGTGTACGAGTTATTCCTCTTACCCCAGGTCTACCACCTTACGTGCAGGAATATTAGTGAACCTAAAAGGAATATCAAATTATAACGATACCAATGTAACTATACAATATGCACATTTTGACAATGTTGAACATCTCTTCAGTGATCAGTCATCGATGACAAAACATTTGAAACTTCAAAACCTAACACAAACGTTGAAGAGCTGAAATAGCAAAAACACAACAAAGGAAAGTCAACCCAGGACAAGCAATCATAGCTTTGCATGAGGGGGATATATTGAGAAGTGTAACATAATACAAAATAAGGCACTTAAATGTCCCAAATACTTCAGAGTGCAATAACCATAACAAAAAACAACATCCGGCCTATCCGACAAAATATCAGTACAAACCAAAACACATTTTACAGAAATTAAGACACAAAGTCAATGTTTGCCGCAGATGTTTTGACCTTGGTAAATGAAATAATATGAGAATAAATGAATCCATTTCAACGATAACAAAATAAACGTTCATTACCAAATCTAATATAGGTTGTCTGTGGTGTTTATCTTTTCTGAAAATAATTAAATTACGGTTTGTTGTTTATTCTATTGTCACATCTGGTATAGTTACACAATTATAAGGAACCAAAACAGATAAACCATTAGAACGAACGTCAAATATTTTTAACCGTTTTGATATTGAATTATCTCTCAATTTGGAATTTTGACCAATGGCTGGTATACAATATGCAATACGATGAAGCTTTAATAAATTTGTACTTCATCTCAATACAGACAAAATATATCTTTCAGTTATTCTTTTTATAAAGTCAGTGAAAAACAAATCAATAAGGAATAAATAATTGAAAACAGCATGACAAAGCTGCTGACTCGCAGACACTCTTGTTTACTAGATATCAAGAAAGGTTTCATTTCAGAACACAATACAGAACATTGAGTTTTATTATTGAAGTGTAGACAAGTGTAGAAAAAAAGTTGTGTGGAAAATCTGCTGAAAAATTAATAGCCTTTTAATTCAAAAGTGTTGAAGTGCAGGTTGTTGTTATATGCAAAAAATAACGAATTTCCATTACGAAACAAACAGTTTCATCTTATTTATATGTGGATATAATGTGTGTTGATTCTTTTATTTCACAGTTGAAAAACTTTCTATAATTTTAATTGATATTAGCGTTATTTGTTCAATATGGAACAGTATGTAAGCAGGATATGAATTTGATGTCGGAAAAATCGTGTATCAACAGCTAGAAGTATTTCGGTACAATTGTATTTTAAATGTGAGGGTTTTCGTTAATAAAACTACAAATAAACAACATGCATGTCATTTTTGTTCTCAGTTTGATTTTATACACGTGTTGGTAGCCGATGCGTAGGTTTACTTATTAAAATACTGTTTCATACAATTGTTTCGTGCATTACAGTAAAACTAAAGGATAAGCATAACATAACATTATGAAAGCTGTAGGCCAAATTGAGGAAATTGCTCAAAAATTATCGGTACGTAACGACCAAATTAAAAAAATATGCATTTATGTCACAACTAGTTGTATGTAATAACCTAATGGTTGTAAAAGATAAAAATACAGGTAGGAAGTAACATTTTACCTAATGACTATGTATATAAAAATGAGAATATATGGTATGATTGCAATTGAGACAATTATCCACCAGAGTTCAAAGGATGAGAATGTAAACAGCTATAGATGACTATACGACCTTCAAGTCAACGTATGTTCGAGAATTGCTGAAACATATAATGTTGATTAACACTATTCTTTAATACCTAAAAAACTAGATATGATTGCCAATGAAAAAACTCCCCACAAGAGACCAAATGACACATGCCCATTTAGTTATCGTCACATGTCTTTTCAATAAAAACCTAAAAAGTGAAATCACAAAAATACTGAAATCTGATTGAAAAAAAGAAGAAAGTCCCGAATCAAATGGCAAAATCAAAAGCTCAAACACATCAAAAGAATTGATAACAACTGTCATATTCCTGACTGGGTATAAGCATTTTCTTATGTACAAAATGGTGAATTGAACCTGGTTTTATAGCTAGCTAAATCTCTCATATATATGACATTTGCATCAAATTCCTATTGATACAAAGGGACAATAAAACAAATCCTACAAACACAAACAATATCATTACCAAAACGGAAAAGGACAGAAATACTAACAAAACTTTAAGAGGTTGGATCATATCTTATGACATCAAGTTACTGGAGCAGTCATTCAATTATTAATATATGTGTTATGCTTAAGTGCAGGAATATTAGTGAACCTAAAAGGAATATTAAATTATAACGATACCATATTATTGAAGGAATATTACATCAACGGTACTAATTTAAAAAAAATACAATATGCACATTTTGACAATTCTAAATGTCTCTTCAATGATCAATCATCGATGACAAGACATTTGAAAATTAAATATCTTATACAAACGCTGACGAGCTGAAAACAAAAAAACACAAAACAGGAAAGCCAAACCAGGACAAGGGATCAGAGCTTCGCATGTAGGGATACATTCCTTTATTAGAGATCAGAAGTTTGTTGGAAAAAAAATACTTGACAGTTCAATTACCATAAGAACCAACTACACCCGACTTATAAAAAAAATAAACGTACAAACAAAAACACAGGATCTAGAAATTAAGACACAAAAAATATGTTTGCCTCAAGTGTTTTGACTATTGTAAACAAAATATTGTGTAAAAAAATAAAGCCATTGTAAGCAAAAAGGAAGAAAATTGTCATCCCTTAATCTAATATAGCTTGTCTGCGATGTTTATCTTTTCTGAAAATAATGAAATTATGGGTTGTTGTTTATTTTATTGTCTCATCTGGTACATTTATACAATTATAAGGAATCACAAAATATTTTAACCGTTTTGATATTTCGTTATCTCTTAATTTGGAAATTTGCCCAATGGCTGGTATACAATATGCAATACGTTGAAACTTTAAAATATTTGCACAAAATCTATTACAGACAAAAGATATCTTTCAGTAATCTTTTTATAAAGTCAGTGAAAAACAAATCAATAATGATAATTGAAAGCAGCATAACAAAGATGCTTATTCGCAGCAACTTTCGTATACTAGATATCAAGAAAGGTTTCATTTCAGATCACAATACAATATGCTTATAATATAGATTAAAATTGTTGAAGTGAAGACAATAACTAGGGTAACTATTACTTGAAAAAAAGTTGTGTGGAAAATCTACTGAAAATGAATAGCTCTGTAATTCCAAAATGTTGCAGATTTTTGTTAATTGCAGAGAAAATTGTAGTAACAAAAACGAAACAAACATTTTCAGCCTAATCATACTAGGATATTAAGAGTGTTTATTCTTTTCTGTCAGCGTTGAAAAACATTCTATGTTTCATAAATACCATCGTTATTTGTTCAATATGGAACAGTATGTAAGCAGGATATAGATATGATGTCGGAAAACATCAACAAAACGAATATCAACATCTAAAAGTATTTGCTCGGCACTGTCTTGATTTATAACATACCTGTCTTAAGGGGAGAAGAGGACGAAATATAACAGAGGAAAAGTCAAACACATCACTCGAAAATAAACAGACAACGCCATAGCTTACAATGAAAAAGACAAACATAAAAACAGACAAACAAAAGAACACAAAACACATAGAAACCTAAAGACACAACAACTGAAAAGTTTGATTTTTAGGTGGCAAATGTCAGCATACCCGATGAAGGAAAACCCAGAAAGGCACTTCGTACGCACTATTTAAAATTGTTTCTTGCATTTTTCTGGATTTTTTTTATTTTTTTTGCTGGTTATTTTTCTTGTTGCAATTATCATGGCGTTGTCAGTTTGTTTTAGATTTATGAGTTTGACTGTCCCTTTGGTATCTTTCGTCCCTTTTTTAAAGAGTTTATTTCCCACCTTTTCACCCAATAATTATAATATCATATTAAAATAATCAAACTGATTTATGCATGTGAACTTATGATTAAACAAATAATTATTGAATAACAAACAATACTTATTTAACATATTTGCATAATACAAGATTTTAGATTCTATACAAAAAAGTTCATTTATTCACACAAAATTGCAATTCTTATTTTAAATTAATTAATCCATTTCAGTTTAAAGCATTATCAATTATTTTATGAATCTCGGCGTTATTATGCAAATATATAACAGATGTGACAAAAATATCTTTTTTATTTGAATACATTGGTGTGCTTCTCATTTCTATTTTCTATACTATAAACATTCATAAGCTTGGTGGAAATTTTCCTATGGATTTTTCTCATGAAAATAGATTAAAACAATGTAAGGGTATACGTCAAAGAAGACTTATTATGATGATTATGACTGAGTTGTACAAAAATATGACAGAGTTCTGATCCCTTTTGCCATATTGTAAACATTTACATATGTATAAGTGATAATGTTAAAAGGATTTTTCCCAAAGAATATTATTACGCAAATATATGACAGAGGTGCAAAAACAAATATGACAGAGGTTGGAATTCATGGTAACATTGTCTACATTTATAAACCTTGCTGGTAATTTGCTCATAAAACTAATTTTGAAAATGTAAACGTTAACGTCCATGAAACTACAACTGGAGCAATTTTTGACTCCTCAAACAATATAAGTAAACCTTAAAATAATCTAACATTAATGGAACCAATTTTACCTCACAAGATTTGACAATTTATGCTGCAAAAGATGCATATTTTCAAGAGTTTAAATATCTCTTCTGTGATCGACGTTTGAGATCAAATATTTGAAAATCAAAAACATAATGCAAACGTTCAGGAGCTGCGGGAAACAAATCTCACAGGAAATCCAACTCAGAAAAAGGAATAAGATATATGCATTGTGGATATACATTTCTATACTAAGATTAAAAAGTTTTACATAATGCATAAAAAAAAACACAGAAGTTACGAAAATATTGTACAGTACATGTGATATAGCCCAGAGTTGTTTAAATTTGGTAAATGAAATAATATGCACACAAATAAATGTATTTAAACGAGATAAGGAAGAAAACGTCCATCATTAAATATAATATAGGTTGTCTGTGATGTTTTTCTTTCTGCAAATATTGAAATTATGGTTTGTTGTTTATTCTATTGTCGCATCTGGTACATTAACACAATTATAAGGAACCAAAACAGAGAAACCATTAGAACGAACGTCAAATATTTTCAACCGTTATGATATTTCATTATACAATATGCAGTACCTTGGAACTAATCTAAATTTCGCATGCACAAAATCTTCATAGAAACAAAAAATATCTATCGGTTATTCTTTTCCTACAGTCAGTCAGTTAAAAAACAAATCAATAGTCAATAAATAATTGAAAGCAGCATGACAAAGCTGCTGACTCGCAGCAACTCTTGCACTAAATATCAAGAACAATTTCATTTCAGATCACAATATATACTATAGAGTTTTATTATTGAAGTGTGAATAAGTTTGGAAAAAGAATTGTGTGGAAAATCTGCTAAAAATGAATACTTTTTTAATTTAAAACTGTTGCAGATTGTTATTAACTGCAGTAAAAATTGAAGTAACCAATACGAAACAAACTTTCAGCCTATCTATGTGTGGGTATTATGTGTGTTGATTATTTTTATGTCACATATTAACGACTTTCTTTGACTAGCATTTTAACTATCGTTATTTGTTCAGTAAAGAACAGGGTGTACGAAGGATTTAAATATGATGTCAGAAAACATCAAAGGAACAAGTATCACCAGCTAGAAAAATTTGCTTCCGCACAGACATGATTTGTAACATAGCAGACCTGTCTTATGGGAAGAATAGGAGCAAAAGACACCAGGGGAACATTCAAACTAATAAATCGAAAATAAACAAACAACACCATGGATAAAAAAAGACAAACAGACAATAGGACACAGAACACAAGAAAAAATGCCTAAGATGAACTACACCAATCCCACCGAAAATTTGAATTCTCCGCTAACAAAAAAAACTTATAAAAAACAAGAATGTGTCACCGGTACACGGATGCCTCACTCGCACTTCCTTTTTCTATAATCAGTGGACCGTGAAATTGGGGTATAAACTGTAATTTAGCATTTTGATTAGGAAAATTATTTCATAGAAAACATTTGTACAAAGTTTTTAGTTGATTGGAATTCAACTTAATAAAAAAAAAATACCTTGAACAAAAACTTTAACCAGAAGCGGGACAGACGAACGGACGAACTGACTTACAGACCAAAAAATACAAAATGCCCCTCTACTACCGTAGGTGGAGCATAAAAACATTTCCAATTACTTCATGCAGATCTTAGTTGTTTTGGTTCTTCATTTCAATTCCCTTCCGAAAAAAAAGACTTAGTATAATATTGAAGACTGAGATGTAAAAATAATATGACAGATGTGTGATACCTATTGCTATATTGTAAACATTTAAATATGTAAAACTTTGGTGGTAATGTCAAATACGATTTTCTGTATGAAAATTTATTATGCAAATATATGACGGAGGTGCGAAAAACAAATATGACAAAAATGGGAATTCATTGTTATATTGCCAACATTTAACACTTTGGTTGTAATTTTCGAGTGTATTTTTTTTTATGAAAATAATTTTTAAAATAAAGTAAACAATTTGCATGTCATTTGTTTTTGATTTTGTACACGTGTTGATAGCCGAGGCATATATGTTTACTAAATAGAAAGTTTGTAAAACTGAAGGATTGTCATAACATAACATTATGACAATTGTCGGCAAAATTGAGGAAATTGCTGAAAGATAATCGGTACGTTAACATCAAATTAAAAAAACAGAATAAGCACTTACGGAAGCCACAACTTAGAATTGCTAGTTGTAAATAATAAAGATTTCGGTTGTAAAAGATAAAGATATAGATAGAAGTTATTTTTTTCTCCAATAGCTATTTATATAGATATAGGGAGATATGGTATGATTGCAATTAAGACAATTAGTCGACAGACTTCAAATCAAGATGACGCAAACAGCTATAGGGTACTGCACGACCATCAAGTCAACTTTAGTTCAATAATTGGTGAAACATTAAATGTTGAATATTTGTTTTCCTTGATTCATATACATAAAAAGAAGACTTGGTATGATTGCCAAAAACATAACTCTCCAAAGGAGAACAAATAACATTATCTCATTTTATTATTATCATAAGTTCTTTTTTAATTTAAAAAACAAGAGGATACTGATAGTGCAATACAAACGTATGTCTGATAAAAGAAACAACATCATTACCAAAAGGGAAAAGGACAAACATGCAAATAAAACTTTAAGGGGTTAGAGTAAATCGTATAACTTGAGCAATTATTCAATTACTGATATATGTGTTTTGCATATGTGCTGGAATCGGTGACTTGTCAACCAATATAACTTTAACGGTAAAATAATTGCTACAAAAGATGCACATTTGAAAATATTAAATGTCTCTCACTCTCGATGTCAAATATATGAACAATCAAAATCTTAACACAAACGTTGATGAGCTGCGAAAACACAAAATAAATCCCACAGGAATGCCAAAGCAGGACAAGAAATCGGAGCTATGCATGAGGTTGATACATTCCTTTATTAGAAATCAGAAGTTTGATCAAAATACTGGACAGTGCAATAACCATAACAACCAACTACACCCGTCTTATCCAAAACATAAACGTTCAAACAAAAACACAGGATCTACCAGTAAGACACAAAATACATGTTAGCCACAAGTGTTTTGACTTTGGTAAACGAAATAAAGTGTTAAGAAATAAAGCAATTGTAAGCAAAAAGGAAGACAACGATCATGACTTAATCTTATATAGTTTGTCTGCGCTGTTTGTGTTTTCTGAAAATAATACAATTATGTGGTTTTTTTTTATTCTATTGTCGCATCTGGTACATTTACACAATTATAAAGAATCAAAACAGAAGAACCATTACATCGTACGTCAAATATATTAACCATTTCAATATTTTATTATCTCTCAATTTTGAATTTTTCCCAATGGTTGGAATACAATATGCAATACGTTGAAACTTTAATAAATTTTGCATGTACAGCATCTCAATTCAAACAAAGAATATATATCGGTTATTCTTTTCTGCAGTCAGTGAAAAACAAATCAATAATGAATAAATAATTGACAGCTGCATGACAAAGCAGCTGACTCGCAGCAACTCGTGTACTAGATATCAAGAAAAATGTCATTTCAGATCACACAACAATACATGTATGTTATAATATAGAGTATAATTTCTGAAGTGCAGACAATAACAAGGATAGTTTCTGCTTGAAAAAAGATGTTGTGTGGCTTATCTGCTATAAAAATTCATTTTTATTTTAAAACTTTTGAAGTCTATTGTTAACTTTAAAGAAAATGGAGGTTACCAATATGGGCAGATTTTTGTTGTTTCAGTTCTTTATTTTTAGTCACTTTGGGTCATAAACACCGAGGGTATCATTATCCCAGTAGTCAGCACTTCTGTGATGATATGAATTATCATTGATATGGTCATATTTATAAACTAACTGTTTACAAAACTTTTGATTTTATGAAACACTAAGGGTTTTCTACCTCATGAATATATTACCTTAGCTGTATTTGGCAATTTTTAGGAATTTTGGTCCTCTATGATCTTCAACTTTATACTTAATTTGGCCTTTAAATTTTTTTGGATTAGCGCGTCATTGATGAGTCGACGAAACGCGCGTTTGACCTAAATACAAAATGTTATATATGTTGGGTTTATATACAGCTCTATGCGTATTCATGCATTTATGTTTTTATATATATCATTGACTTTCAAATTGTTGTTTGTAAATACCAAATGAGGGTAAGTCAGGAAAAACGCTACAAACTTTTTAATTCATAAATTGTAACTAACATTATTTTATTTATTTATTTTTTATGTTGTGTAGAGGTTATTTCGATTGATGCTATTATCATGTTTGTTGGTTTGTTCCCAGCCTTTTCACCAAACAATAATGATATTGTATTAAAATAATTAAACTGATTTATGCACGCGAACATATGATTAAACAAATATTTAGTTAACAATAATACTTCTTTTATTTATTTACATAATACCAGATATTAGATTCTATATAAACAAATTCATTTATTCACACAAATTTGCAATTCTTGTTTAAAATTAATGAATAAATTTCAGTATAAAAGCCTTATCTAATATTTTATGAATCTAGGTGCTACGTTTTCCCGAAGAAATATTATTTTGCATTTATTAACTGAGGTGTAAAAAATTTAAAAAAATTAAAATAAACAAAAACATATACACACGGGTGGTTCTCATTTCTTTATTGCCAACATTCATTATCTTGGTGGTAATTTACCATTAGATTTTCTCATAAAAAAATAGTGTGACGTATAACGTCAAAGAAGTCTTAGTATGATTATATATGACGGAGATGTCAACAAAAACATGACAAAGGTGTGATTCCTATTGTCATATTGTAAATATTTTTAAAATATGAACAACCTTTGTGGTAATTTTCCATTGAATCTTTTTCTACGAAATCTTTTGTCTTTCCGTAGAAATCTATGACGGAGGTGCAAAAAGCAATATGATACAAGGTGTGACTCTCATTGTCAACATTTATAACCTTGCTTGAAGTTTTCCTGTGGATTTTTCTAAAGGAAATAGTTTGTTTATAAATCTGAGGGTTTACGTCAATGAATCTAGGCAACTTAACAACTTGCATGTCATTTGTTTTGCTCAGTTTGATATTTGCACGTGTTAATAGCGGCGCTTTATGTTAAATTGAAAAACAACCGGTTTAATAGTATCATGCCTTTTACTAAAAAATAAAATATTGCCATAACACAAATTGATCAAAATTTAGACTGAAATTTACCGAAAAATACATGGACATAGCATGGAAGTATATGAAAAAAGTTAAATCACAAAAATACTGAAATTAGACCGATATTAAATTGGTATAATTAGGGCATTATTTCAACATGAAGGTTAAAGGCACTTTTGATTGTACTGGTAATGATACAAAAAAATGTAAAAAGAAGTATCAAAATTTGCACAGTAAGCTTGCTATGCTACGGTTTTAAATCAGTTGTATTATTGATTAACTGTCAATATAAAATTAACATAATGAGGTATTAATGCCATTGAGATAACTTCATACCACAGAACAAGTGACGTAAAAAATGATAAGCAAACTACAGTTCAACGTACAACTTTCAGCGAGCTACACAAAAGCATCAAATTGACACGAATGAGAAAACTGACGGCCTGATCTATATACAAAACAATACACGAAAAACAAATATGGTATACAGTAACACACGACAACCACTGAATTATAGGCTCCTGACTTTGTAAAAGCACTTACAGAATGTTGCGGGGGTGAAAAGGGTTTGCAGGAAAGTGATGTAACAGCACAACATAGGAACAAGCTATAAAAATAGTTGATAAGAATCATCAAATAGATACACAGCACAAAAACAACTAACGTAAAGGCTGAATACACACAGTATTGACCTTCGCACCAAGAATTTCAGGTTTAAACATTTTGGAATATCAGTAATTATCATGTGTTTCTTAATTATTTTGTTTCTCTTAATGCTGTGTGTGTGGTGAATTAAAATTGTCTTAGATTTATTTATCTTCATCTATATTAATCTTCATCAATAATAAACACTTGGTCCGACCAACATATTTCTTCTTTAGTCTAGCAAATCAAATCAAATCAACAAAAAACATTCATGATAAAGATAATCCTAGTATGATAACATTTTATTTTTTCAAAAAATAATGCAGATTTGAGGTCCTGCGGTAAGTTTATTCAATCATGTCAACTCCTGTCACCATATAGAAAGTATAAAATAAAAATATAACCTGAATCTTTAACGGAAATTACCACACAAACATAAAAATTGATTTTATAATTATTTCCCCTACATACCAGATTTAAAACATTAATTTCAATATATATGCTAGATGTCTTATGGGTAATTGTGTCGATGATTTGATGCCTCGTTGACCTTTACCCTACATCTACATAGTACTCCTTGTACATGTATTAAAACTCTAAATTTATGCACCATATTAGACTTTAATAAGTGGGTTTTAAATTTTACTGGTATTTGAAATTTCATCTAAATAAGACTTTAAATAATGTTTTTATAATTATTTTATCAAAACGTATAAAATATAATCCTCGTGCATTTTTTATTTTCAAACTGTTTACCTGAATAATGTGGATTAAATGTTATTCAAGGGGAGTTGTGTAGTCTGTGAGACACATTTGACATACGCTTAATATGGAACTAGGTTTAATCTGCCATTTCCAACATAAGAAAAAGCCTGTACCAAGTCAGGAATATGACAGTTATTATCCATTCGTTTGATGTGTTTGAGCGTTTGATTTTTTCCATTTGATTAAGGACTTTTCGTTTTGAATTCTCCTCAGAGTTCAGTATTTTTGTGATGTTACGCATGATATATAAATCAGGACGGGTAGAATGCCATTGAACGAAAAAATCATACAGATATAATAAAGTTATATGTTTCTCTTGTATGCAAAAAGTCTTCGTGACACGAGTGCAACTGTTGTCAGTTTCAACAAGAAAATTGTTCTGTTGTTTAATCAAAATGATTTAAAGTGGTCTTTTTTAAATTCTCTTTCTTCATATTACTTAATTGAACAATCTTTATTGCCATGGAAACTAAGCATACTATTTTTGTAATTGGTGCTAATATAGTTGACTGTAACCATGCATAAGGCGCTATATACATGCTGATGTTGTTACAGTTTTGGCGTTATTTCTTTATCTAATGATAAGTGTTAAGTGACCACATGGGTTTACTTCCAATTATTTTTGCAGTAGTCCTTTTATAAAAAAAAATCCTTGCAAAATCTTACTGTACAGTTAGAATAAACAGTTTGTCGTTTTAGTTGTTTTACATTATCTTATCGGGGCCTTTTATAGCTGACTGTGCGGTATGGCTTTGCTCATTGTTGAAGGCCGTACGGTGACCTATAAATGTTAATGTCTTGGTCATTTTGGTCTCTTGTGGACAGTTGTCTCATTAGCAATCATACCAAATCTTCTTTTTTTATAGATTCTTCTTTTTACATCATGTTTGACCAGTATATGCCTCTACTCTGCGTTGGCATGTTAAATATTTGGAGGAATACTCAAACCAACCGGACTTTTTATATATGTGTAAATAACTAAAAGTATCGCTCACATTATTCTTAAGAAAATAAGCGGAAAATACCAATGAAACATTCTAACTCATCAATCGAAGATAAACTGGCAATGTCATTACAATAAACTACAAAAATAATATTTATTCCTTAAACTATCATGTAGAAAACTAAAGATCGATCAAAAGAACCCCGCAAAAATGGTGTGTGTGTGTGTGGGGGGGGGGGGGGGCTGGACTCATGTGCTCCTATGGGATTAGCATTTCCTGCTAATGTGACTTCTCCTATTAGGGCTTACATGTCATTTTAAATGCAACACATTAAGCGAGATATATGGCCGAAACACAGATTCGTACAATTCTGACATACCAATGAAGTTAATTCCTTGGTTTTTTTCTATAATTGAATTTTAAGTTGACCTTTATGACTGACACTGATTTAAGTCCGATCAATAAAAATCCACAGAAAAAAATAGAAATACCCACTTTCAACTGTGCAAAATATACATTTTAGTATGTAAATTCAATTATGTAAATTTGGTTGATCATTTCGTTAGTCCTTAATCATTTTATCTGATGTAAAAGATGTTTATTTCTAATGCAACAGATGATTAAATATACATCTTGTTTCTGGAATCTGCATCGTCAAAATGAAACATTCAGGTAGTAAAGATAAAACTTTCGCTCTTGTGTATCAAGTAAATTAGCCATGCTTTACAGCTTCATTTACATAGATTTTTTTTCGAGTTGTTTTTTTTAGGCCAGTGTAACTATGTCAACATATTTTTTTAACAATGATGAAACGAATTTTGTATAGAAATTATAACTTGAAAAAAGTCAAAGCTGAATTCAACAAGGCATACAGTTTTCTCAGATTATCAATAGAAAATCGATACGTATATGAACTGTTCACAGTCTAAAGGCTTTGGAAATTCTTACATTTAATTTTTTTAAGATCTCGTACTGCATAGAATAATAAATATGAAAATTGCATACATATGAACTATTGAATTTTTGATGATTTACCAAATTATATATTGCCTAATTCTATAGAATCAATAGTATTTTGTTTTAAATTTTATTGTTCATTAAAACTGGTGATAAATATTCATCATGAGATATAATTTTGAATGGGTTCAATTCAGTTTTTAAAATAAAGACTTTTTCTGAATATTTATTTGTTATATCGTTATTTCAATGGTATTAGCATTTATAGAGTGTGGTACCTCTAGAGGGGGAACACTTGACTTTTCATGCACTAATAGAGATAACTAAATGAGCACTAGATACGCATTGAAACATATGTCATAATAGTTGCCTAAACACCAATTGGCTACATACAACTATGGGAATTTTAATTGTGTCGGAAATGCACACCTTATATGTAATTGTATGTAGACAGTGGCAAGATGCCATGCATGCATGCAGAATCAAACGAACAGTGTTTTAAGAAATAAGTGAATAAATGAAATGAATGATAAAAGAGTGAATGAAAAATGTAGCTGCTTGTTTGGGTAACACATAAAGAAATAATGACATATTATTAAAATTTTTAGATTAAAAATTTAATTTGAAGGAACTTCATACGGAGTTTTTATGTAATCATTATATTCTAAACAAGTTATTGATTAAGAATATTGAAAATGTATCTTTAAAACAAAAAATAAGTAAGAAAAAAGGTATTACTTTTATAAATTGTTACTTGGATGGAAAGTTGTCTCAAAGGCAATCATACCACATCTTCGTATATCTATGAAAACATTATTTGAAATCATAAAAAAAAACCACGTTCATTTAGAATGCAGATAACCGCATTATTATTCTTAATCATAGTCTACGATATTTGACTTATATTTGTGTTATTTACAATTGTATTTTATTCTCTCAAAACTCTTTTATATATAGAGTGTTCTCCTTGTTGGTAACCTGTGTTTTCACGATGTTGTATCTTTAAAAAGTGGCCATCCTTAAATAAGTTTCACCACTTTCTATAAAGATTAAATAAAGTATTTGTCTTGTCTGATAATAATTGTACTTGAGTGAAAGTCTATGAATGTCATGGAAAAAGTGTAAACGACAACCGACACGAAAGAAACCTGTTGGTACTTCTTATTGTTTTGCGTACTGCTTTTATTAATTTCGTTACATTGTACCTGGCTGTTTTAAGATCTGTGTTAAAAAAAATATATAGCAGAAATCATCAAATCGCAGTTCATTTCATATTGGATTGAGATCGTTGCTATGATCACATGTCTCTTGTAATAATTGTTGTTCACTTATTGTAAGATGTATAAGGGGGTTCAGCATGCAGTTTGAAATAAAGAACTAAAATGTCTTGTATTTTTAGAGAAAAATTTTGAGTTCGCCTGTCATGATCGCTTATATTGTTTTCATTGTTTTTTGAAAAACGGAATATTGTCTATACTCTTGCAATCTTTCAAGTACAACCAACAAGTTGGTCACTATGATCTTTTGTGTTTGCTTTGCAGGGAACTTGCTTTTGGCTTATGCTCATACATTTTATTTTTTAAACAGAATTTCATACAGCATCTTATGGAATTTTATGAATGAGTAATCGTTTCTATGGGATTCCATTTCATTTAATGGCCATTTAGCTTAAACTTCGTATTTTCATAGTTAACCAGATTTACATAGCAAAGCAATATAATTCGCTTTTAAAATTTAAATTTAGCTATTCAACTGTATATGCAATGCATGATAAACAAATATTGTGTGAAAAAAAAGTTGGCATAATTCAATTGTTTGAAATGAATCATCCTGGGAAAACACATCTAGACCTTTGTCATAAAAAGGAATATATATCTATCAACTAACGATTGGAGTACTGACTAACGATGCATAACAAAAAGGATTATCGAATGTCAATTCACTTCTTAATTATATCAATAAAAATGTTCTAAGATTTGAAATATTGATCTATATCTTACAGTGTGTTGGAGTATGTATTGTAAAAAATCAAGGAGATATGGTCTGATTATCCATGCATCAAAATAAAAAAATAAACAGGTACAAAAAGATTGTTGCGATGTTTCACTTGTTTTGTTAGAGAAATAAAACAGAATAAAGGAAAAAACTATATGAATCAGCTAGAAACGGCTTGACTCAATAGAAGAACACGTAGCACCAAAAACAAATATCGAAGGGGAAAAAACACACAGTATTCATTTGATAGTTTTTTAGCTTCCCCAAAATAGTTAATTTTTCAAATTGTTTCATTTGTATGTTTTAAAGTTTAGTGTAGCGTCCATTTCGCTGAACTAGTATAAATTATTGTTTAAGGGCCAGCTAACGCCCGCCTCCGGGTGCATAATTCCTCACTTTACTGGAGATCCATTGGGGCCCTTGAGCTGTTTTCTGATCTCTAGTGTGGTTGTCTTTTTGACACATTCCACGTTTCAATTCACTATTCTAAACCTCTAAAACAATGATACAAAAGCTAGACATTGAGCAATAATTTATTACAAAATAAAAGTATCGACAAGATGTAGTAGAACCATAACAGGTCTTCATTACTGTATAACAACGCGTGTGCATTGGATCATATTTTCTGTATGAAGCGCGCACTACATTTGTGATGTTAAATATATTTTGTAGTTTTGAATTATTTTCCATAATATTAACTTTTCATGCACTCAATTAATAGTGAGACATCGAAGTCAGCAATTTGCTCTTCTTTGCAAATGGCCCTCACTCTTGAATCATTTTGTTATGACGTTATTGCTACCCGTATTGGAGAGTATATATGTTTATCATTAATTGTGAAAAATATACTGACAACAATCACAAGGATGTTCGAAACAAAATTAAAAAAAAAGAAAACCAATACAAATGTATTTATACTTGCAAAGAATTAAAACCACACGACATTACAATTCGAAATAGAGCCCGTTCTCTACTGGAATAACGTAGTAAAGAGACCACTTTCATCAAAACTTTTTTTTCTTCCTGTAAGTTTAACCTATAAGTTGGGGTAGAGTTGTTTTAAAAGTTTTCTTTTGAAGAATCATAACGAGAAAGATCAAAAAAGAAAATGCATACCATTAAGGTAAAAAATAGCGTTCAGCTGTTTTTGTCCAACAGTGAAGCAAATTATATATAAAAATACAGATTTGTGAACATAATGTCAATATTATTGATATTTTAACAACTATCAACAATAATATCGAATTTCAATGTAAATTCAAAACGGGGAAGTTTAGAAAATCAAACGTTCGACCATGTCATACAACGGAAGGAATTGAAAACAAGCGTCATATTCATGAAATAATTTTCATTATTCTAAATTGGTGGCCGACATTTTCTTTGAAAAAAAGAAATTATAATTATATGTTTTAACTTATATAGAGAACTTACCGGTGTCATAGAATAAAAATAATAAAATCTGAGCTAAGTAGCAGGAATAGACATTCATTCTGCATTGTCTAAGAAACAAACAATTATCCAATAGTCATAATACAGTTAATATGTACTAAACATAGTTCGTAATCTTTTTAATCCATATCACTATCATCTATATTCAGATACCAATTCCAGCACAGCAAGATCTAAAACAACACAAAAATTCAATTTATAGAACAGCATTAAAAAGTTGTCACATGACCAGAGACAATCAATCTGAGTTAAGAAATAACCCTGCGTTATTGATCCCTTTCTTGTCTTACTGTATCCACCACTCACCTGAACTGATGTTGCTTTTCACAATTTGCGTTTTATAATCAGAGTTATCGAAATAAATAATAAATCTTATCGAACCGAATCATTCATCAATGATAATTATATAACAATGAATTTGTCAGCTTGGTAACGAGAATATCACGAGACTTCATCAATGCACATTTAATCAATTGCAACCTACTAATAATGGTTGTCGCATGCCCTTAAATAAATTTATTGATATGAGTTCTATGATAATGTAACTTAAAAGTCAGTATTTCATTTTATTCCTATATCAAAATATCATTTTCGGTAGAAAACAGGCATTAATTTTTTATATATTGAACAATAATTACGTTTGTCAATATTAGCCTGACAGCGGAAAGGTCAAGAGGATGAACTTATCTACATGCTTGCATGTTATTATCAAACATTAATCAGAAGCTGAACAAATGAGAATATTATAGAAGTCATTTCAATAGGAGAATCAGCAGGTGCAACGATTCTACTTTATATTAAGACATGCCACTATTGTTTGCTTAGAAATGTCACATCGTGTTTAAGTCTGGATTTTGCAACATATGAGCTCAAAATAGAAAAGTCAAAAAGTAAATTATAACAGAGGGTTTATTGTGTAATATTGTTTGAATAAAATAAGGTGATGCAATATGATTGCCAATGAGACAACAATCCAACAAAGACCAGATGACGTAGATGATAGCAACTATACATGTATCATATAACATCATTGTTATAAAGGATGAAAGAAGTACGAAACTGTGGTGATTTTAAACCCATAACCATATATTACATAGACATTCCAAAAGGGTTTACCCAATCATGATGGCGTCCTATAACTTTTAAAAAGATGACGTCAGTGACAGGTTTATAGTAGTCTCAGGTTGTACCATATAGAAACCCTGTTTCAGTAGTTTCCTTAAAAACAGAAACATTAAATCAGGATCTTCCTATAAATATTCAGACACCGACTTTGACTGTTTTGTAAATGTTGCAACGTCCTCCTGGTAAGTAAGTTCGGAAATATGTTACTTGTTTGTTACGTTACAACATAGTTTATAGTAAACAATTTATAGATATAAGAAGATGTGATATGAGTGCCAATGAGACAATTATCCATCCAAGTCACAATTTGTGAAAAAAAAATCATACGTTCGGTCTTCAACTTGGAGGTTTGGCTTACACCAAACAGCAAGCTATAAAGGGCCCCAAAAATTACTTGTGTAAAACCATTCAAAACCAACGGTCTAACGAATCAATATAAAAAACGAGAAATAAGAAACACGTATGAACCACATCATCAAACGACAACTTATGAACCTCAGGTTCATGACTTAGGACAGGAGTAAACAAATGCAGCTGGTAGCAAATACGTAGTAGTGGTTGTACATCTAGCCCATTTAGTTGTACTTTAATGTGTATCTTATAATATTCAAATACAAGTCATAAGCTAAACAGCAGTCAACCTGACTAATAACTTCTTAAATGTAGCTAAGGTTATAATTATTTGTAAATATGATGATGCATTATCATTTGAAAAAAAATAGATACGAAACTCAAATAACCGTTATTTAAAGATTATAAGAGTTCAAAAGTTTTAACAATCTTTTTTTCTTTTTCAACCATCACGAAAACTTGTGAAAATTAACTTTTAAACCAGACTTCTGATATTGGCAACAATAAATATTTGATTTCTTTAAATCGTAGATACCTTTTTTGAAAATATTATCCCAAATTTGCAGCAATTAGTAAATTGAAAACAAAGTTTAAGCTTTAAAATGAGAGGTGACAGATACCATAAAGATGTCAAAAACAAAAAAACTGACTACACCATTGCTAAAGAAGAAAAGGACAGACAAACATTAGTACACAAAACACAAAGAAAACAAAAGACTGACCAACATCAACCCCACTTAATTAAAAATTGGGTTGATCTCGATCTCGATCGCGTGCTCCAGAAAGGTAAGCATGCAAATGTTGCATCCGTCGATTTGTTCATGTTAGTAAAACCCGCTAATAAGTCTAACTTAGAGTGGTTTGTTTTGTAATATTCGTCTTAAACTTTAATTTCTATTCAGAATATAATATATTCTTTATATTTGAGAAGTATCTGGTTCCAATTTGAACCTAACAATCACCTTTTCCAATCAGATATGTCTGAAAGATAAACAATCAGTGGCAAAAATATAACACAGAAAATAAATGTTTCACAAAACTACCAATCGTTGCTTGTTGACATCTACCAGACGTATCCAGGGGTTAGAAACGTAAATACCAAATGATAACAAATATCCTACTCACGAAATAAACTTACAGTTATTGTTGATACAGATGAACTGTAACATAAACATATAAAACACAACTGTTGCCTACAATAACTACGGCTATAGATATTGATATAACACACTATCTGTTAGCATTTGTTAATACCAAGTTTACAGTTTGTATTCTTATCTGTAAGGTCTTCTTTAATATAAAGTTTACAGTTTATATTAGTATCTGTTAGCTTTCTTTAATATAAAGTTTACAGTTTGTAGTGCGTATTATCTATACAGAACGTCTTGTAGGATCATTAGTAAAGTAAACCTTCTGCAACAAAATGGCACTGCCTATATACTGTAGAAACTAGGTTGTTCTTAGAAAAGAGAGGGAATATATACGAAGAGGGCAAGCAAAGGTTACTTTAAAGAATAGAATGACAAAAAAACGACGGAAGACAATCAAACCTACAAAGCTCTTTACAGATATATAAAGACTGAGAAACAAGAGCAATGTGTTTTGTTGAAAACAGTAGAAAGAACTATTCTATTACACCATTACAGCGTTAAAAACATACACTTCTAATTGCCCCTTCTACGTCATTGTGGTCTCTGATGGAGAGTTGTGCAATTCAACAAGATATTATTGTGACACAAAAGATTTAGTTAAAATCGGAATGACAACAGGTACACTGAAATGTATGAACTCAAAAAGACCTGTTGGTAAATATAAAGTGCTTTCAGTTGAGACACTTTCAAAAGACAACTAGAGTCTCTAAAGAGCCTGTGTCGCTCACCTTGGTCTATGTGAATATTAAACAAAGAATGCAGATGGATTCATGACAAAATTGTGTTTTGGTGATGGTGATGTGTTTGTAAATCTTACTTTACTGTACATTCTTGCGGCTAACAATTAACTATATCTATAATGAACTTGGCCCTGTAGTTTCAGAAGAGAAAAATTTTGTAAAAGATTACTAAGATTTACGAAAAATGGTTAAAAATTGACTATAAACGGCAATAACTCCTAAAGGGGTCAACTGACCATTTCGGTCATGTTGACTTATTTGTAAATCTTACTTTGCTGAACATTATTGCTGTTTACAATTTATCTCTATCTATAATAATATTGAAGATAATAACCAAAAACAGCAAAATTTCCTTAAAATTACCAATTCAGGGGCAGCAACCCAACAACGGGTTGTCCGATTCATCTGAAAATTTCAGGACAGATAGATCAGCACCTGATAAACAATTTTCTCTAGGTCAGATTTGTTCTTAATGCTTAAGTTTGGTTTTTGAGTTAGAAGCCAAAAACTGAATTTTACCCCTATGTTCTATTTTTAGCCGTGGCAGCCATCTTGGTTGGTTGGCCGGGTCACGCCACACATTTCTTAAACAAGATACCCCAATGATGATTGTGGCCAAGTTTGGTTCAATTTGGCCCTGTAGTTTCAGAGTAGAAGATTTTTGTAAAAGGTAACTAAGATTTACGAAAAATGGTTAAAAATTGGCTTTAAAGGGCAATAACTCCTAAAGGGGTCAACTTACCATTTCGATCATATTGACTTATTTGTAAATCTTACTTTGCTGAACATTATTGTGTTTACAGTTTAACTCTATCTATAATCATATTCCAGATAATAACCAAAAACAGCAAAATTTCCTTAAAATTACCAATTCAGGGGCAGCAACCCAACAACGGGTTGTCCGATTCATCTGAAAATTTCGGTCATGTTGACTTATTTGTAAATCTGACTTTGCTGAACATTATTGCTGTTTACAGTTTATCTCTATCTATATTAATATTCAAGATAATAACCAAAAACAGCAAAATTTCCTTAAAATTACTAATTCAGGGGCAGCAACCATACAATGGGTTGTCCGACTCATCTGAAAATTTTAGAGCAGATAGATCTTGACCTGATAAACATTTTAATCCCTGTCAGATTTGTCCTAAATGCTTTGGTTACGACGGACGACGACGAAGACGGACGACGGACGCCAAGTTATGAGAAAAGCTCACTTGGCCCTTTGGGCCAGGTGAGCTAAAAAAAACAAACATATTATGATATACAGAGGACAACCTACGGCTTTTATTATTTATACAATATCTCAGGCTCTAAATAAAAGTCAATGTAAAATTTAAGCATTCAATCTAAACTCGAAAACTCGTATGTTCTGGGTTGTCGCTTAACACGCTCTATCCAGCAAAACTGTAAGAGAAGACTAGTGGTTTTCATGTTGAATTGTTTTACATTGTCATATCGGGGACTTTCATAGCTGACTATGCGATATGGGCTTGCTCATTGTTGAAGGCCGTATGGTGACCTATATGTGTTAATACCTGTGTCATTTTTGTCTCTTGTGGACAGTTGTCTCATTGGTAATCCTACCACATATTCTTTTTAATAGTAAGCTAATATATTCGGATAGTGTGAAATGTCTTACTGTGGACTACTCTTGAAGCTATCTAACGTTAATATCCGTCTTTGTTTGGTGTCCGTCTTGTTTCATTTCTGTACAAAATTGACCAGAATAAATTTAAAATCATAGTAGCAGTTACCAAAAATAAGCGAGTAGTTAAAATTGAAGAAAGTATAGTCTTTTAACTGTTTGTTTGTAATTTAAGGGACCAAATCATAACCTCCACTTAAGCAAATTACTTGTATTCACTTTGATAAGAGTTTTATTGCACAATTTTAAAATTTTCATTCATGGTGTCAAAATAAAATACGTGGAAGTAATTTCAAAATGTGTGTTTTCCATAAGAAAATTCTAGATGATTGACTTACTGACAAAAACTGTCTCATTATTCTAACATTTGAACTTTAGAAATGGAAAACCACATCACACAAGTTGATGTGTAAAGACAGTAACATGATTGAGGCGTAGAAGTATCGAATTTAAATGAATCGTTTTACGGATTTAGAATGGTTGAGTTCGAAACATAGGCTGAGCTGATTGTTACAAAGTATAGAAGAGTAATTTTGTTTAAAATTATTTCCAAGCGAAAAAACATTCGGGATAAACGAACACTACATTAATGGCCTTATAATAATTATGATAATTATACATTCTTGAATGTCAAGTTTTGCATTTATTCCTGATTTTTTAAGAACAGGAATATATGCAAAACTCGTAAAATCACTTCCTCTGATATATAAAAAAAAAACGCGGGAGATGCCAAAAGGGAGAATCGAAACTCATAAATTGACGGGAAACCGACAAAGGCGAAAAGATTGATTGGTTGATTGTTTGTTGGTCAGCTTCCAGCAGCAAATATCATACATATTCAGGACGAGAACAAATAAACAATAAATGGAATAGGTAGGTCATGTTATTGATGTCACATGGGGTGAAGGTAGGAACAATTTGGAATGGCAACGAAATAGGAACGGTATATTAGATAGATTGCCTTGCAACAGGCCACCTACGGGCCCTCACATAGTTTGTGCAAAAGTTCACAACGTGCAGAAACAATGACACTCTCTCTCTTCGTAAGGCATCGTAGTGATCGTCTCTATTTTTTTCGGATTCGGCAGCTAACTTGTACATCTCCAAAGCCAAACGAACGACCCACTTTGGTAAAGGTTTTACTGATGGTCGGAAGAAGACATAAGTGACCATATTTTTATTCTTAAGTCATCCTTGAAGGTACACAGAAAACACAAACACAATTTAAACACTACATTAAAGATCGAACAATACCAATACGAGATAAGTATCCGGGTTGATAAGAAGATCCTGCTCCACACGCATCTTTTTTTAAAAACGTTAAAGAAAGTGTTCAATATAAAAAGTCGAGTAAATATGTTGTCAAATATATGTTTGACTTCCTTTAAAACTTTGGGTGTGAGAGACTTGCCAAATTGAAATCATATACTTTACAAGTTAATTTTTCGATCTCAAAATGTAAGTCACAATGTTTCCCAAAATATATGGTTGATAGGAGTTTTACAAAAAGACTTCAACGAAATTGACCTAAATTTGAATCATATCCATTTTAGGATTAAATTGTTTCTGTCATAGTTTGGGTCATACATATTCAACAAAATGTTTGCAAGAGTTTGTTTTCTCTGTCATAATTTCCTTAGTAAAGCATTGATTTTTTACGGGAAGCTATTGAAATAGCTGCTTTCGGCTGTTGTCTGCTCTATGGTCGGGTTGTAAAGTCTCTTTGACACATTCCCCATTTTCATACCTCTTAAAGTTCTCTGGACTCCATTACGATTACGTTGACTGTAATGGAGTATCTGTATCACAGACTACCTCGAATTTGCTTAAAATGTTGTAGCCACAATCCCGGCCTCATTTCCTCGATTGTGATGACAAACCATCGACTTCGTTCTTGTCGTGGGCGTCACTACGAATCCAATGAGTGGAACAAGAACTTGTTACCCTTCCGAAGCACCTGAGATATGTAGTTTTCTGTGTAGTGCTTTGTATAGTGTTGTTTATCTTTTCGTTTTTTGTTTCTTTTTAGACATAATAAGGTCTGGTGGGTTTTTTTCGATTTAATAATTTATTGTCTTTAGCATCGTCTGCTTTCGTTTTTAATGTGATTTTCTCATTTCACATTTTTTTTAATATTTATTTCTTCTTTTTTAGAAATTCATTCAAAAGTTGCCTTCGAGACTGTTCTTGTTAGATTTTATTTTTGTACTTTTTTATGAATTCATTTTAATCATTAGCCTGTTAAGATGTAACAATACTTTATATATGGAAACGGTCCTGAAATTGAGAGGCCATAATAAAGAATGTTGAATGTCAAGGTCCGTTATTTGGGGTTCCCATGTAAATTGCTCACAAATAAAAAATATGCGGGTAAACATCAATGGGACAGAATAGACCACTTTCGAGTTCATCCGTCACCGGCAAAAACTCGTCAATTATGCACGCCTTTATGACGTCATTTACCAGATAGAGGGGCTCGCCTGTATCCCTGCACTATTTACGTTCATCAAGCGTCTAAGTGATCGTTTTTGTGCAGGATAAACTAGAAATAATGGTTGCTCTGTAGGTACTTACTGACAATTCCCTAATGACAGCAGTGTTTATTGTCTATTTTCAGAATTCAATTTGCCGAATAATTCGTACAATATAGAATTATCATTTTCCAACCACTCGCTCAACATTGTAAGGAAGTGACGACGCCCCTAAACGCACAGATGACGGTGATAAAGGCGCGTATAATTGATGAGTTTTTTCCGGTGACGGATGAACTCGAAAGTGGTCTATTCCAACAATACAGTTATCCATAAGACATCACTAGTCCGTCATTTGAAGATCAATAAAGGATATAACATTCAACAATGAAGACTTTTACTACAGCTTAGTTTGCATTACATGAATTTGCCTCTGTTGTACCAGTCCACTATAGACATCAAGAATATAAACATCCCCACGTTCCTGGTGTATGGCAGTCGGTCAGGTAATAGCTTTGTTCGCGATTTAAGGTTCATGTGGACCCTATGGCTAAAATGGCCGTATTTTCACCTCAAAATTTTCTCTGAGTACAGGCAAACCTGTGCATCTGGAAAAGTTTTAAGGCATAGCATGCCCTAGATAAATGAATTTTAAGTATGATTTATGTTTTAGTAAAATAAAAACTTACCAGGATTTTGCCGTGCACTTTTTTTCATTCCTCCAGAAGGTGCCAAAATAAACTAAGTTGTGAAACAGGTTTGAGAACTTCCCCACAGGTAAAAATTAAAGTGAGCATTTTTAATTGACATGGACATTAAATGGACAATAGATACCTGATTATAATTGGTTATTTAAACTGTGTACCTGAGTGGACCATATCAAGGTAAACTCAACTGTTTGTTGATTTTATCATCTTCTGCAGAGACGAAAAAAAGTGTACGGCAAAATCAAGTTTAGTTATGAATTTTCTAAATCATACAATGCATTTGAATTCTATTTATCTAGGGCATGCTATGCCTTAAAACTTTCCCAGATGCACAGGTTTGCCTGTACTCAGAGAAAATTTTGAGGTGAAAATACGGCCATTTTAGCCATAGGGTCCACATGAACCTTAATTTATACTAGAACACACCCGTGATCTCACGGGTCCGTGACTGAATTAATTAAAAGAATATAACTATGCGCAAGCCTTATTTTAGTATTAGCATTGTCATCTGATAAAGTCATGCCGATTATAAGATACACAATTTTCTCTGTTTTCAAATCTTTCTGTTTGAACCCGTCGAACTGGAACTTATCAATTATTGGTAAAATTTATTATTTGGAAATCAATAGGTCCTGGAATGGAGTCAACAGCATTGTCCTATATAAGTTATAAATAAATTTGAATTCTTTGATTCGCTGTTTTACGTCATGCCTACTAACAAATTGAAAACTGTACCTATACGTCTAATTTTTAGTCCAGATTTTTAGTATTCGTATTGTTATCTTAGAAAGTCTTACTGATTAAAATACTACAATAGGTAGCAATTTGACAATTTAGTAGTTTCAACCCTGTGATTATGACCCGTGTATATAGCATATTAATCCTGAATACACCGTTTGGTGGTGCGCCTGTCAGATACGGAACGTACAGATAAGGCATTAGGTAACAGGTGAATATACTATTGGTATCGGTATCGGACTCGACCCGGAACTTCTTAATTATTGGCAATATTAATTTCGTGGAAAACAAAAGGGCCTGGAGTGGTGAAATTTTTAATCTACACCCCTGTCCTATATTAGTTATATATAAAGTTGAATTCTGTGATTCGTCGTTTTTACGTGATGACGGCTGACAAATTGGACCTCGTAATTTTAGTATTATAGATTTATTTTTATTTCCTCGTTCACTTTGATATCACCAGTTCAGTTGGTATTTGTATGACTTGCATGAAGCCATCTTCATTGCGTGAAAACTCTCCTTACATAAATATAGTTACCGACCTATTCAGCCGTCATCAGGATAATATTAATAATTAAACAGTAAAGTCTGATAATAAATGTATCGTACGTTGTCCACTATTCCTCTTTGTTTACCGTCACAATGCTACAAACGAACCATATGTGTCTCATTTATTGTTTAATTAGAAATAATACACGCAAAATGTCCATTCAAATAACCGTTATTGTCAGAGAACGAACAATCCTCACACGTCTTCTGCTGTAAACATATAACAACAATTCTACTAATAGTCGACGCTAATCAAATGTCCTTGAAAAGATCTATCATGATAGCTTTTTCAATCATCAGCTTTTAACTTCGTACTTTTTGTTTTGTTCTAGTAAACTTTTTAGTTCGAGCTGGTGAGTCTTTTGTAGACGAAAAGTCTGTCTGGTATACAAAATTTAAATCCTGCTATCTACATCTATGATAGGTTCGGGGTCATTCAAAGATACTGCGAAACTGTAAATGGAGCTGAAACAACTTTTTTGATTTCCTCTTAAATAAAATATAGGGCCCCTTACTGGTAAATCTCATAAAGCAACATCAAAATAATATAAGAAAAAAAATAAAACGATTCGATTTGCTCCTTATTAAAGGAGTAGGTCCAGTAAGACCCCTTTTTGGCCCCAAAATATATCAGTTTTACAAAATTGTTAAAATGTAAACATTTAGTTATTTATCGGACAGAAGAATGCTTCTGCTTCATAATTATGGGCTGTTTTTGACAATGCAATGGACATACATCGGGTAGTAGCACCATTAAGTCATGCTACATTACTGAAATCTTCACAATTTTAGCATTTTAGTTAAATTTTAGACAGTTTCCGTGTAAAACGAAAGTGGCCGCATTTGTGTTCATCCTTAATTTTGAAATGTAAGTGTACTTGATGATAGAAAATAAGATATATAAAGGTTGAGGATGAACACGGATGCGGCCACTTTCATTTTTGACAAAAACCACTAGAAAAGTGACATTTTTCGGCATATTTGGTAGATATTTTATATTTGAGATTGAATCGCACCGTTTTTAATGACTAAATCAGATAAACTCTTTTATATAAACTAATTGAATCAAATAAAATAGGCACTTAAGTGTTTAAAAAGTGGTCAAAATCTTTCGTCGGATGAACCTGAAATTTGAGGCCAAAATCGGGCCTTACCGGACCTACTACTGTGAAAGTACTTTTATTCGTGGGGTACCAATTTTCGTGGTTTTCGTGGATGACTTTATCCACGAATTTAAATGTCCAACGAAATGAAACAACCTTTGATCGAATCAAGACATGGGAAGATCCCCATCGGTAGGTTTGATTACTGATATGATCTAGAGAATATATTGAATAACGCCAAATCTAAGAATTCTTGAAAAGCAGTCATAGAACTACAACCGCATGCATAATTATATCCATTTAATCTTTAATACCTAAACTGTACAACTTTTGATTTTTTACTTCTCTCAAAAATATATTTGATCGAATGGATGAAAGTCAGATGTCCAGTATTAATATGCTAGTATGATAAAGTGTTCATTTTATATCCTCGTAGTTCTCGTACATATGGGAAATTATAATTTCATGCTGGGTTTGATTTTGATAAGAATTATTTGACAATTCAAGATACGTTTATAGCATTTGTTTATGTTACTGTTTTCTTTAGGTGACATGTTTATGGCCTAATTAACACCTTCAATGGTCTGTAATCTGTTGATCACTTTATCATGGGTTAATTAGTGTTATCACTACGATTTACACGGATCAATGTTTACTTTGCAATTTCCTCAATCCAGATTATTTGTAACCTGGCTTTAATTTTTTTTTTAGAAAACTAAAATCCACGAATTTAAAAACCCACGAACATGTAAATTTTCCTCAAACCACGAAAATTGATACCCACGAATTAAAGTACTTTCACAGTATTAAAACTGTGTATCGTTGCTAGCTAGCTGCAATATAAGTCCATGGAAAAACTAATGAACGAATAAGAGATAAATTGAAGCTTGAACTGAAAACAAAAACATCAGCAGGACAAGTATCTTACGCCATGCTTGGCCTCGAGCATCACTGAAAAGACATTAATTCTCGAAAAGCGCATCTGTGTAGTAACATTCGTACCGTTAATGTAATTACACAACCTATTTTGCGATTACAATATCATATAAATGTCAAGTGCCAATACAAAAAACATGAAAAGCTGGTTATGTCTAGATGCCTTTAAGCTTTGTGTAGTTGATTTGCTTACTTCACCGTGACACATCACTTGTATAATAACTGACAAAGAACTGAAATGGTTATGTAGAAATTGACACGGAGATAATGTCTTCGGTAAAAATGTCAATCATCTAATAGATGTTGTTGTACCAAGTGTATCAGAAAAAATCCTAATTCACCGAAAAGCTGTACAGAAGCTTAAAAGACCTTCAAGCTGCAACACTGTGGCTTTTATCGTAACCTTATAACGTAATCACTTAGACTTATTATAGAGAGAACTGAGTAATGATTTAGGGTTACGTTTAAGAGTAGCTATTTAGACTTACCTGAAAGAGAAATCATTTAGACTTACCTAAAAGAGTTATTTATACTAACCTTTTAGAGAAATCATTTAGACTTACTTTTTAGAAAAATCATTTAGATGATTTCAGCTTTGCAATTGTGAACTTTCAATTTCTAAGTAGCAACATTCCAGCAGCACCTATACATACGGTGTATACTCCCAATTGATACGATATTCCCGTGCATGCATTCCCTATCACGCTTTTCTTGATAAAGGGTTGTTGCTCACAAGGAAGATATCAAATCAAGAGTTCAAAATGGTGAAGTTGAGATCATCTCTTCGTAAATTTTACGGACGTCATCACGAATTGGAACAACCGTTTCCCAAATGGTATCGGATATGTTCCTTCCGTCGTTACTACAATCCCTTTCATTTTCATGAATGTGACCTACCGAATTAGACTATTTGCCGGATTTGTTATCTCATAAACAACACGACGGGTGCCACATGTGGAGCAGGATCTGCTTACCCTTCCGGAGCACATGAGATCACTCCTATGTTTTGGTGGGGTTCGTGTTGTTTATTTTCTATGTTGTGTCATGTGTACTATTGTTTGTCTGTTTGTCCTTTTGATTTTTAGCCATGTCGTTGTCAGTTTATTTTCGATTTATGAGTTTGACTGTCCCTGTAGTATCTTTCGTACCTCTTTTAGACTTAACTTTAAGAGTAATTATTTACCTTTAACAGTAATCATTTAGACTTACCTGACAGAGTAATCATTTAGATTTACCTGATAGAGTAATCGTTTTCACTTACTTCTATGAGTAGCTATTTATTTACCATTAAAATTAATTATTAAGACTTAACTTAGAATGAAATCATTTACTTATTTAGAAAGAAATCATTTAGACTTATATAAAAGAGTTATCATTTAGACTTAACTTTAATAGTTATTATTCAGACTTAATTTATAAAGTAATCATTTAGACTTAACTTATAGAGTTATTAATAAGACTTAACTTATCGGGTATTCATTTAGACTTAAATCATAGAGTAATTTTTTAAACTTAAATCATGTAGACTTAACGTATTTATGAATCAATTGGACTTAACTACTTATAGAGTAGTCATTTTGACTGAACGTAAATAGTAATCATTTAGACCTACCTTTAAGAGTAATTATTTAGACTTAACTTATAGAGTAATCATGTAGACTTTATTTTTTAGGAATCAAATGGACTGAACTACTTATAGAGTAAACATTTGGAATTATCTTAAAGAGTAATTACTTTGACTTATATCTTAAAGAGTTTGTTATTTTTACTTACATTAAAGTAATGATGTTGACTTTAAAAAGTAATCATTTCAACTTAATATCTTTAAGAGTAATCAATTTGACTTACCTTAAAGTGTTATCATTAAGAGTCATCATTTAGGCCTAACTTATAGAGTAGTCATTTAGACTTAACTTATAGAGTAGTCATTTTGACTTAACGTAAATATTAATCATTTGGATTTAACTTATAAAATAATCATTTAGACTTAACTTAGAGTAATCATGTAGACTATTTCTTTAGGAATCAAATGGACTTAACTATTTATAAAAGAGTAATCATTTGCACTTATTTTAAAGAGTAATAATTTTGACCTGACTTTAAAGAGTAATGATGTTGACTTACTTTAAAAAGTAATTATTTAGACATACCTTAAAGACTTATCATTTAGACAGTGTCTTTTTATTACCATGTGAATTGATATTTAGGTAGATTTTTATAAAAATAACTAGTAATGAATATTAGCCTAAACAAATCATATCAGTTGATAAACATAGACACCAAGGTGGTAATAACAGACTTTATATTTATACTCGAGAATAAAAAAAGAAAGGAGTTCGGAAAAATCAAAGTGCATTTGATAACTCTCAGAGTTAATTTCTAGAAAAAAAAACACTTGAAAGGATTTTCTAAACTACGCTGACTCTAGGTAAATTTCAATTTCATGTTGTCTTTAGACATATAAGAAGTATATGATTACTTTAACTTAATTTTAAGAGATCTTCAAGATATATGATACCGAAGTTAAAATATCAAACGGATTGGCAATGGATTACTTAATTTGGACCTTAAACAGCTGGAACACTAAATGTTCTGAAGAATACTTACAAGTTATGAAAAGTTTTGAAACAGCGTAGCGGGAGTCGGAAAATTTATTCACAAACAAAAGGAAATCACCGAAAGCAACCACACAGACAAACACAAATAGCTATCATACGAAAAATCTAACGCAAACATTTTGCTTTGAACAATGGAACTGTAAACCGATCTGAACACTGATAGTAGTATTAGGATCTCCACAGGGATGAGGTTATTCTCCTTTTCTTGACATGTTAGCCAATACAACCAAAGTCGGAAATGAACAAATATACAATGGTCAAAATCTGTAACCTAACATGAAGCATACTGGTCCAAACCTTTGCAATTAATCATAACACGCTGATCTGATAACTAACAATCGACAAATTCGTGCTTTTCGGAGTGATGATATTGATTTAGGATGAACATAACCTTGACGAAGCAGTTTTTATAACAGTGATCAATTTCTTTTTATGACGATTTTGCAGCTTTAACATCTACACAAAACGAGTGCTCAGGTATAATGCTCAAATGTCCTTTGATGTTTATTGATAGGCGAAAGTGAAGGCATTTTATCCAGTTATTTCTAAAACATTTTGATCTTTTGATTAATACTTACATATGGTGGTATTCTGCTTTTCTGCTATCATATTCCCATTACTGCTCATATTCCCATACTGACTGTGCAGGAAACATCTGCAGCATACTTTTACTGGGAACAGGCAAGTTTTCCAACCTCTCTCTCTACATGTTGTCATCAACTATGTGTACTCTTTCTTCTTCCGCTGGTATGTCTGTTCACATCTCTCTTCCCAAGGAACTGTCAGTGTGTAAGATTGTCTGTACGCATTCAGGGAACACACATTTCTTTTCAATGTCAGCTCTCACGTTCCATGCACTGTCCTTGTCCGACATGAAGTGCTTTTGCGATTTTGTTGCATTGCCAGTATCTCCCTTTCTGACGAATCTGATCTGCTTTGCCTCTGTTGTTGAGGAGACATTCTTCCTTCTCTCAAGTTCAAAGATCTTTGCCAGATGTTGGATGACCTTGTCGTGCCGTCATCGGTAACTTCCCTGTTTCAGCGCTAAATCTTGAAAGTATATGTGCCAAAGTGCCTCTTTCACCACATAACTTGCAGCTTGGTTCTTCTATCAGTCCCCACTGGTGTTAGTTTGAAGGGGATGGAAGTGTATTGAAGACTGACCTTTCTTTTTGGGGAATATATGGTTTATCTTTTAATTAAAACTATTTTAGAACTAGTTTTTAGTAAGTCCGAGTTCTTAGTTCAAAGCAAAACTTTTTATTTTTATTTTGTTCGGTTGTTTATTGTGCATTATACTGATCTGGTGAGTCCATCCCTTTTTAACAGTTTGGCCAGCCATGATGTAACAGCACAAACTGTAAAACTTTTTTTCTCATTGTCGAAGGTCATAAGTTGACTTTCAGTTGTATACATCCTCGCACTTTGGTCTCAGGTTGACTTTTTAATGATATAAGTAACCTCATCTCCTTAATTTTATATCGAAGACATCTCATGGGCAGCATGCAGTCAATCTGATTAAAATTCAAACCTATATTACTCACGTATTCGTATGATAAAAACAAAATCAGAGGTATATATTTAATTATTAATTATTGACCAAACATTAGGCATGCAGTCTATCTAAATTATCAAGCTCGAAATCGTTTTGGGTCTGAAACAGTATATGAAACAATAAAAGATCAACCATAAAACCCAACTGCAAATAACAATAAACATTAAGATATGATATAAGAAAACCGTTGGTCAGGGACCTGACTTGGGACATAGTGAACAATATTGTAATTTGATATCAAACAATGTAAATGTTTTTATAACTCTTGAGGGAACTATGTCTGATACACACCAAAGGTAATTACAATATATAGATGGTCTGAATTCAGAAAGAAACTACAGGGAACTTTAGGTCACCAGCTACAATGTATATACTTTTTCCTATGCGTGTCTTTTCGCACTAAATGAAGGCAAGACTAATAGCCATTTTGCTGTTGTCGAATGAATTTTTAACAGTGAAAACAACCGTACGAAACTTATCATAAACGTCTATGTGGTCGTCGAATGCTGAACTTTGTCCTTGATTTCCCTCAGTGCATGCAATACTTGTCGACATTTTTATTGTTCCTTTTGACACAGTCGGTTTCATTTTATTGTGAAGTTGCTTAATTAAGGTGTTGATATGTCTGGATTACAGAACTACAATAATGATGTTCTCTGGCTTCTGACAAGCCATTTTTAGACTCGTGTGTGTTTAAGGAAGCCTTATCACGCTCTAGATTTCTTATTACTAGTGATACAATAACAATAACGTGCCCATAAAAAGACTTTAATTAGGGAAATATTTTCTTTAATGATGAACACTGTAGCTGCTTAGATTCATTTATCTTCTAGGTTTTTAATGACTATCTTTTCGATACCTTTGTACCTTATTATAGAATATAGAATTTGGTTAATTGATATTCATTTCTGTAATGTTAGTGCTTACAAAAAAAAAAAAAATGGAATAAAACTTCTTCTTGATTAAATTTACATATTCTATCTACAGAAAACGCAAGTATGTTCCGTGACAGTACGATGTAAACCTCACTCATTGATTACGAACGTTCGTCTATACAGCAATAAAGATTATTTGGAGTTCAATCAAATTACCACTTTTGGTTGGGATGATAAATATTTGATTAAGAAACAATGCATGTCTAAATGTTTAACGTTGGTCTTTATTATAGTTGTACATCTTTCATTTAACCTTTATATGTTACTCAAACGAACTTTTGTGCTATTCCTGATGTTTTAACGATTGGACTATTACTGGAAGAAGAATAATAATTATTACAAACGTCAAAGTGTCAGCTATTCGTTAATCACAATTTCAAGAATGCAAGATTTGTTTTCAGTTAAATGACAAAAAAAAATATTTGAGTAACGCACATTATAAATTGTTATCAAACAATCACGTGTTAAGATTATAGGAGAAAAGACAACATGCTGCACGGTGAGGTGCGTTGAAAATTCCAGTGCTAGAGTAATGCAGGCCTGTAGAAAAATAAATAAAACAACCTTATCCCATCTTTGATCAAATCAAACCTTCGTATCACATAAAACATTGTGTGTCAAGTGTTAACGTGTGTTTGTTGCATTGACTATTTTAATGGCGGAATGTCTTGTTGCCAGTACTAAAAGATTATGACATCTGAATCATCGGTAACAAAATGTTGAGGAATTATAATTTTTAAGCAAGTAAACGTCAAAAAAAAAATAAGACAAAGGAAAACATAATGGTACATATGTTTTAACTGGTCATTTAAGGTCACTGTTGAAGCGGAAATACCAGCATTTAAAAGCATTACAAACCTATTTTCTTCATTTCAAATGGATTTTAAATGTACTTAAAATGAGATCTCGTAAATATGGCAACATATAGATTCTATACAACTTTTTAGAGCACCTTCAAGATATGATTCTTCGCTTGAACACGAGGAATTGACAATACATAATACTTTTGAAGTAATTATAAATCCATCTAAATCACAGAATGGGTGAGATCAAGCATACAAGTTGGGACATCCCTTTTCAATCCTGGACGGATATTGTGTATCGATTCTCATTCCATAAAATACTTAAAAATACCGATGATTAAGTCAAAATAAGTATGTCACTGGTTTAACGACTAAATAAAAATAAATTTGCCTGGCATTACGAAGTAAAAATTATACCATGCAATTCAAATTATTCATAAAAAAAAACCAGAAATATATTGTGTAGTCTTTAACGTTTAATCGTATACACTGACATTTACTATTTTACAAAGATAATCAAGACCACTTCCTAAATTTTAAACTTTTGATTTGAATTCTAAAATTCTGTCACGTAATGGTGTCATTTTAGAGATATTTTTAAACATTGCCATATAGGCGGGAGATCAAATTAGTTTCAACCCACCGTTTGTTCTTAAAATGTCCTGTACCAAGTCAGGAATAGGGCAGTTGTTATCAAATAGTTTGTTTCTATGTTTGTTGGTTTTGGTTCTGTTTCACTTCGAACAGTGTTTTCTGATGTTCCTTTAGTTTCCTCTTATAGTTGATGTGCTTCCCTCAGTCTTAGTTTGTATACCGGATTAATGATACTACTGTTGCCTTCATTGAATATAAAATCTCTTTTATTATGGAATCCCTCCAACAACCCACCATGTTAACTGCAATAGATACAGTACTAAAAATATTAAAATAGTGGGGTAACTGTTGATGAAACTGCCATTAACATTTTAAAAATGGAAACTTATCAAACATAGCAAGCTTGTAATTTTGTAATGCTCATCAGCTTCAATTCGTAATTTATTTGGTCTTAAACAAATATTCTAGCTGATGAGTCGTTTGTAGACTTTTTAAGTTGTAAACCAGTTTTTCTAGCGTACTAAATTTTAACAATAGACACTTCTGCGTAATGAATTTTAAACCAGGTCGATGGCAATTTTTTGTACGCCAAAGGTATTCATCCACATTCTCTATTCTACAATAGACTCATCTTTGATCAAAACTACACTATACTTTAACAAGACTTTAAACCTTATTAATTCGCACGATACAACCATAAAATTAAACAATTTCGGATAATTTAATATCCAAAACAATTACATAAAAGTAAGAATTAACCCTTTAATGACGCTGAAGTCAATTAAACGACATATTTATACGTTCCATCCCTCAAGGGAGCGGTTTAAATCCTGTATTTCAATCATTTGAAAATTACATCACAACAAATCAGATGTCAAAATATTTAAAGGAAAACACTAAATTGATAGTTTTCTTTGACAAAAAAAAATAACTATTTAAAATTTGATGCGATGCATTTTGTAATAGAATTTTTAACTCGTTTTTGTCACGATATTGTCAGTGTGTTCTTGATTTTGAATATCCCTTTGGTAACGTAAGCGCCTCCCTTGTAAAGTTAAACTTTTAAGGCTAGCTTAAAATATTGAACTGATACGTTTGTAAAGAAGGTAAAATACGTAATTATATCTGAAAGAGTTTGTTTGTAAACAGCTTATCGATTTGTTATACACGATATACATGGCTTTATATGAGAGGCGAAAATCTACAACAGAAAATCACCAACAGACAAACAACAAATTAACACAAATCACAGCATAGAAAACTTAAAGGAGAACTAGCTAAGATATCTAAAATTTAGAATATGATTTTTTTTTTTTATTCAATCATTATTGAAAGTGAAACCGTGAAGTATTTATTCGCTTTTATCAGCTAATATGGTTCAATTTTGTCAAAATAAGCTAAGAGACATTGATGATGAATTATTCACTTGCAAGTGAATAATTCGACCTCATTTAATTCGTATTGATGTGAAATTCAATTTAACCCCTTATCTAAAGATTGATAACGCATGCATTTTACGTGTTGAGTTATCTAAAGAAAAATAATGTCAACTTTGAAAGTGAAACAAAGGTGATTCATTTGACATTAAAGTCCATTTGCACGAGTCCACTTTCTATATATATCTATATTTGTGTTTATATCGCTCATATAGCCATCGTAGGATTTTGAAGATCAACTCGATTGTTAATTAGATGGCGTATAGTCTAAAAAAAATTTAATGCCTTACGCACAAATACTTATAGGAGCCTGGAATGTACAAACCATGTATGAAACATCAAAGACTGCACATGTCATCAAGAAAATGCAGCACTATAAGTTGGGCATTCTTGGTGTGAGCGAAGGTCGATGGACTGGCTCATGAAAGATAAGAACAAATTGTGGAAACATCATCCTACTCTCTGACACACTGACAGACACATTAATGATGTAGCAATAATTATATGCAAAGAAAAGGCAAAAACAATACTAGAATGGGAACCAATCAGTGAAAGATTAGTAACAGCAAAATTTAAATCAGACTAATGTAAGCTTTTTTTATCATTCGGTGTTACGCAACAACAAATGATGCGAAAGATGAGACTAAGGATGATTTTGACAAACAGCTTCAAACTGTCATTTCTTAAGTTCCTCAACACGACATGCAGGTGATAATGAAAGATCTCAACGCAAAATGAGGATCAGACAACACTGAGGATGAAAATGTCATGGGCAGGCATGGTTGCGGGTGAAAAATGAGAATGATGAACGTGCTATCGATCTTTGTGTTTGCAATAAACTTTTGATAGGATGGACCATCTTTCCGCATAAAACATCTATAAATTGACACGGAAATCACCCGAAGGAAGAACAGTTATACAGATAGACAACATTTAATTGAACAACAAGTGACGTTTATAATTAACAGATGTACGAGTATTCAGGGTGTAGACGTAAACAGTAATCACTTTCTATTGAAGACTACCATCAAACTAAAACTTAGAAAGGCACCTACTGAAGACCAGAACTATAAGAGACTATAGACACATCAAGATTGAAATCACTAAATGTAAAGAACGCGTTCTACTTAGAATTGAAAAATCTGTTTAGTGTGCGAGACAACTCTTATGATGGAGAAGACAAAGTACAGGAGAAGTGGGACAACATCAAAAATATTTGTGTGAAGTCGTCAGAAAAAAAAACAGTTAGTCAGAAAAAAACAGAACAAATATTGGCTAACATCGAAAACTTGGCAAGAAAGTGAAAGAAAGAAAACTACAAAACAAAAAACAGTAAATACAAAACTCAGAAGGTTACAAGATCAACTACAAGTAAAATTGAGAATAGAAATGGGGAATGTGTCTAAGAGACAACAACCCGATCATAGAAAAAAAACAACAACAGAAGGTCTCCAATGGGTCTTCAATGAAGCGAGAAATTCCCGCACCCGGAGGCGTCCTACAGCTGGCCCCTCAACAAATATATACTAGTTCAGTGACAATGAATGCCATACTAATTTCCAGATTGTACACAAGAAACTAAAATTAAAATAATTCAAGTCTAACAAAGGCAAGAGCCTTCTGACTTGGGACAGGCGCAAAAATGCGGCGGGGTTAAACCTGTTTATGAGATCTCAACCCTCCCCCTATACATCTAGCCAATGTAGAAAAGTAAACGCATAACAATACGCACATTTGAAATTCAGTTCAAGAGAAGTCCGAGTCTTATGTCAGAAGATGAAACCAAAGAAAATAAACAAAATGACAATAATACATAAATAACAACAGACTACTAGCAGTTAACTGACATGCCAGCTCCAGACTTCAATTAAACTGATTGAAAGATTATGGTTTCATCATATAAATATCAGGCACGATCCTTCCCGTTAGGGGTTTAGTATCATACCATCATAACATATATGAGAAGAACATAACCCGTGTCATGCCAAAAACTGGTTTTTGAATGATTTTTTTTAGTTCCGATGTACATACAGAGCAAAAGACAAAGAAATGACAAAAGGCAGTCATTCTTAGTGAGTTGAGTACAGTTTACAAAATTTGTGGAACACCAAAAGCCTAGACAGCACATGTAAAAGACAAAATTGGCATGTCATTGAAAACAGAAAGGGAACAAGCAGAAATTGGGTCCAACATTTCAAAGAGATATTAAATTTTTCTGAGACTGATATTATAGCTACACCTGAACCATCGGATCAACACAGAACCACTGACTATAGAAGAAGTTAGAAATGTCACTTAATCATTAAAAACAGGCAAGGCACCAGACATTGATTCCATCCACGCAGAAATGTTAAAAGTAGACATAGATACATCATTCAAAGTACTTCACAATCTCTTCTATGTCATCTGGAAAGAAGGGGACTTATTCCATCAGACCGGAGCAAATGCCTCATTGTGTTATAACAAAAAAAAAGCAACCTTTAAAGGAAGTATATTAAAAGAGGGACGGAAGATACCAAAGGGACAGTCAAACTCATAAATCTAAAAGAAAATGACAACGCCATGGCTAAAAATGAAAAGACAAAAGTATTACTCAAAATTCATATAAAAAGAATTGATTAAATTGTGGATGAAAAGCTTAGAGAATAACAAGAAGGCTTTAGAAGAGGCAAAGGATGCATTGAACAAATTTTCAAATTCAGGAACATCATCGAGCAATGCATAGAATGGTACACACCACTTTTTACTATTTCAATCGACTACAAAAAGACAGTTGACTGTATACATAGAGAAACGCTATGGAAAATTGTTAAATCATATGGAAATCCACCTAAAATATTGATGCCAATAAAAGCCTTCTATAACAGCTTTGAATGCAGTGTCATCCTTGATAGCTCTATCTCAGACTTAACTGAAGTAAAATCTGATGAAAGACAGGGATATATTATGTCACCTATCCTTTTTTTATTAGATATTGACTGGATACAAAGACATACCACATAATACAAGAAAATGAGTATCCAGTGGACAATGTTTAACCAACTAGAAGACCTTGATTTTGCTGATGACATTGCTGTATTATTAACAACAAGTGAACACCTCTAAGAGAAGACCAACATAATTAACAACTATGCAAAGTAAACTGGTCTGAATTATGTACAAAGAAGATCAATGTATTGTTATTAAACACTAGAAATACAACACCAATCACAATTAATGATCTGCTAGTGGACAGCGTTGAAGATTTTACTTAGCTTGGAAGCATCATAAGTAAAGATAATGGTACAGGAAAGAATATAAAGGCAAGAATTTATAAATCATGTGCAATATTCGCAAGTAATCATTCAATCTGGAAGTCCAACCAGTACAGTTAGAGGACCAAACTGTGAATATACAGTAGCAATGTAAAATCTGTCCTGCTGTATGGTTCAGAAACCTGGCGTGTCCTTAATAAGTTAGAGACCTTCAAAAGGAAGATGCATTCCATATTAGCTGCCTAAGAAATATCAACAGAATATTCTGGCCAAATAAGATAAGCAACTAGAGCCTTTTGGATAAATGTAATGCTAAGAGCATAACAGCATAGACTAAACAAGACAATTTAGATGGTAAGGTCATGTACTTAGAATTCCACAACAACGAACATCCAAAACCACCTTTATATTGGACACCACCAGGAAAAGGGAAACCATGGAGACCTTGAATCACCTGGCGAAGAACTGTTACAGCAGAATTGGAAGCAATGGGTTACACTTTGGGCCAATCCCAGGACAGAGAGTTGTGGCGACAGGTTTTTTTGTTGCCTTATGTCCCACAGGGGATGAAGAGGAAAAGTAAAGTAAGTAGACTAAAATACACAGGACACGAAGCTAAATATTTTCTAGTCTAATGGCCATGCCCTGTAAATTATTTTATTAGACATTTTATAGGTTTACAGGTTACAAATCAAATATGGGAATTAAAGTTAAATTGGTTAACATGAATTTGACAGCCACATTTCCCCCTTAAAGACTGAGCAACACGAACGCCACCAAAACTTGTAAATGAAATTTTTTTTTTTTTTTTTTTTTAGTTAATTAAAACTATAGGAAGTACACCACTAATTCATGGTCCCATTGCTTTCTATGTTAAATTCCTCCGTTTCAAACAGGCACACCTCTTTTATTTTAAGTTCAAATAAAGTGGCAATCATTGCATGTCAAAGCAACACCTTCTGGTGTCCTGTACTGAAAAAATCAACATACCTTACATTGCATATAAGAAAGAACTGGTTCCCAGAACTTCGGATGTACCAAAACAGGTACTTCCGATCTGGCAAAAAGGAAAAATGTACCCTCTTTTTTAAATGTCATGCCATTTTTTTATTATTCAAATTTATCAGTCAAAAATTGTTCTACAATGATCACCAGTCATGCAGCTTTCATTTGATACCAAAATTAATAAAATATTCTAAATATTTTGAAAGTTATGTCCATGCGTAGGAACTATTTTGTGTTAAATATGTACTACTTTCTGGTATGTGTTTTCTGGCCGGGCCTGAATTAGTGGTGTTACACCTATAACAGAACCAAACTTGCTAGATTGACTTGTTCATTACTTTTTTTCATTCTATGATCTATTTCAAGCAATAAAAAACATATAAAGCTTTAGTCCAAAGACTATTTTATTACTTCAAAGCTCAAATTGGACTGGTAGTAACATATGGGTTATTCAAAGAAAACTGCATATGTATATTACCAGTGGCCAATATACTTTTTTTATTCTAAATATCACTGTTTTATTTATTAGTTTCTATTAGGAAAGCTACGCGCTTACTAATAGTCATATTTTTATCAGAGGTTCTTCATTACATAAAAATATATTAGTCCAAACTTAAGACATAAATGAGAAATTATCCCCCCTTTTTTCTTGAAATTGGAAAAAGGCTTTTTTTTTTGTATGAACCATAATTCTGTGGTAAAACATAGATTAATAAGAGCAATTTATATATACCTCAGCTAGATAACTTGCTAAACTGGTTCAAAATTGCATGTACAGTGATATTTTAGAATTCTTATATGAGTATATACCATTTGCCTAGATTGTAAAAGGCTACCATAAGAAAAACAAAAAAACTTGAAAAATCATAAGATTACTTTGACCAAGAGCTATTCTTTTCTATATACAAGTCATAAAATATATGTTTTATTGACTTCAATCAGAAAAAATGCAAAAATAAGAACTTGGAGTCAAGTCTTAACTGCATGCATGTTGTATGACCATAAAAGGCTAACATACTTGAGTATGCCAATTTAAGAGCTTAAATTTCCCATAAGCAGGACTGTTGACCCCAAAAAAATGATTAGACATGATTACTAACATCATATTTGACTTATTTTCATTGGAATAGGTTCAACTTCTGAAAATTGGATTTCTGGTGATTCTCTGTAATAGGAAGTACACCACTAATTCATGGTCCCATTGCTTTCTATGTTAAATTCCTCCGTTTCAAACAGGCACACCTCTTTTATTTTAAGTTCAAATAAAGTGGCAATCATTGCATGTCAAAGCAACACCTTCTGGTGTCCTGTACTGAAAAAATCAACATACCTTACATTGCATATAAGAAAGAACTGGTTCCCAGAACTTCGGATGTACCAAAACAGGTACTTCCGATCTGGCAAAAAGGAAAAATGTACCCTCTTTTTTAAATGTCATGCCATTTTTTTATTATTCAAATTTATCAGTCAAAAATTGTTCTACAATGATCACCAGTCATGCAGCTTTCATTTGATACCAAAATTAATAAAATATTCTAAATATTTTGAAAGTTATGTCCATGCGTAGGAACTATTTTGTGTTAAATATGTACTACTTTCTGGTATGTGTTTTCTGGCCGGGCCTGAATTAGTGGTGTTACACCTATAGAACCAGTTCGAAAACCGAAGAAATGTAGCAATATAATTTAACTGATCATCTGATGGACAATTAATAGTGTTCAAAATCTTAATAAAGTTAAAACAAAACAAATATCAAGTATTCTGCTGCTCGGCTGTAAACTAGTATCGATTAATGTATTTTTCTATATACTCCTGCTCAGGAGAAGAGGTTTACTGACTTTCCCTTGCCTGTCCATCAGTCCGATCCATGAGATTTTTACGTCGCGTTTTTAAAAAACCCCAAATCAGTGATTCATGACATTTTCTATCAGGCCTGACGTGAGAATTCAATACTTTGTAATTTTGCAAATTTTCACATTATGGCTTATCAAATTCTATAATATCATGAATAATCATATTTTTTAAACCTTTAAAAATGACCACATTTGCACATTTGAATTAGAGCAGTATAGAATTTTGTCTCAGCATCAACATGTTTGATAGTTTGATGTGTGTTCACAGCCATCCCTCACCGTCTCCTGTTTACCGAGTTCTTATAGCGGTATAGTTAGCAGTAGTAGCAGGTATGTTTGAGCTTTTGTACTTTCCGTTTTGAATTTTCATTGCACATGTTTGAGTTCGGTATTTTTGTTATTTTACTTTTTACAGTTACATTTGTTTCGATATATTCTATCATTGTTTACATCTACCTGGAATGATAGTGGTTCGTTTAATCTTAGCACAATGTTAGCTTTTATCGCGATATGAATATCTGATTTTAAGCAGCACCATTATTGTTTTTTTTTGTGTCAATGTATTAACAATTAAGATATGATCCAACTATTTTAATCCATATAGATTAAAATTTCAGGGAATGTATATTTGATAGTTTGCTCCAAAGCATTTCGTTTGATACTTATATCACAGGCACTTGTCTCGGAAAACAAATCCTATAAGAGCCTGTGACTTATATGCGATATCAGTTCATGCAACCATTAGGTATACTAAAAACTCGTATTGTCTCGATTTTAAGTACTGATCGATAAAACTACATTGAAATTTTCCCTACTTTGTCTATTGCAGTACATTGCACTGATGCTATTTTGCGTTTATTACTTAGATTATATTTTGCATTGTACGTGTGTAGATTACATAGTTGATTATGGATTCTAGTTTCTCCTTGCAGATACAATCTAAGCAGAGCATTAAAATTTATGTGACACGACAAAGAAAAGTACTTCCTGTTTGTAATTTTCTCAAAGAAAACAGCAATTCATTCGTGCATTGTAAGCAAATTCCTGAAGTCACTTGCTGGATCGACGTTATCATACTATTTTCATAAAAGTCCAACCAAAATTCGGAAATCGAGATTAGAGATAACGTTGGTTGACACAATCATTCGCCGCTCATCTTTTTCACTACATAATTATTATTTTATGGTATAAAATCAAATAGACGGGAACAGCCTATAGACCATCGTTTATCTATAGCAAATTTCTACAGAATTTTCCCCGGATACTTTCTATAGACAAACGATAACCTCTCTTTAGACGATCTCAAATAATTACAAGAGTAAATAAAGGGTAAATGTTATTACGAGTCAGCAATATATGTAAATGATAACAGATCTAATCATCAGCTTTGGAAGTTCTTTAACCGACTTTACACATACAAACTACTCTTTTTCCTGAAAGAAATTAAGTTCAACTAAGTTATAAACGACACAAAGCTACACACGTGTACAACAGTCATTGTAGTTCTTCATGTATCTTAGCAATTATGGTCAATGTAAGAACCGTTATATGATCATTTCATAATAATGAAATATTAAAAACAAAATAAGATAAACATAAAACGCTCTATGTAAGTGGCATCATCAGAATGGTGGATTTTTGAATTTAAAACAATTCTGATTCTATCTCATTTTTTAAGTAAAGTTGTCATATGTTAATGTGACCTACCGAATAAGAATATTTATCCGCCGTGTAATAACATGAGCACGACTAGCGCTAGACGTGAAACAGGATCTGATTACCCTCCCGGAGCTACTAACAACTTTGGCGGGGTTCGTGTTGCAAAAAGATATAGGAAGATAAGACTTTATTTTTCTAGGTTGTGTTTTGTGTACTATTGTTTGTCTTTTTTGTCTTTTTTAGCCATGGCGTTGTAAGTTTATTTCTCATCTATGAGTTTGAATGTCACTCTGGTATCGTTCGCCTCTCTTTTACTGATCATGTATATTTCAGGAATGTATAATGAATGGCATCATAGTCTAGATCTACAAGTAAGCTGTATGTTCACTCAAATTAAACTTTTGTTGCAAATTATTCGAACAAGCTGAATACAACAAAGTTACAACTAACTGTAATGTACTATAAGAAAATTGAATGAAAAATTAACATAATTATTTTATTCTGAATTGCGCTTTCCAGACGCCCAAGTGGGGAGGTTTGTCTCATCTGTCTTTATCTATGTCTAGAGTTGAATTCGATTGACACACAAAATTGGAAAATCTTAGGCATTGATTTTTATTATTTTACGGTAGAGGGTCTAATTGAGGGGAGGTCTTCTGCGTGAAGTATTCTGCAGAGCGGTGAATTAAAAACAAAATACTAAACTCTATATTTATGAAACGTTATATTGAAAAAGAGTAGCACAAGTACACTTTATTATGCGCTATCGCTTTAGTACAACTTATTACCACAGTTAAGTCTTGTCTAAATACGTATCACAAAAAAAACAGATCACATTTCTATTCTCCAGACATCATTGGGAGGGGGGCTATAATATAACAGAGAGCTAATGTATAACTCTTCCCAAGCAAGGCCAAAATCTAAGGCTCTTGAGAATATTTTTGTGTTTAACCTAGACTTACAATATGTTCAAAAATATTAACACCGTTTCTGTGGTTTATATAAGAGGGTTTATATTTTTGTATAAATTATCATCTAAGTCATATTTTCATACAGTCAAAAATGAATTTGCCAAATTGTAGTCATAAGCGCAGATAAATATTCAATACTGATTACTGTTGAAATCCATCTTAGTCCAGTTGAAATGTCCAACATAAATATACACAGTCTCAAACATACACCTTATCGCTATTTGTTCGCCATTACTGGATATCACACAGGTTCCCGTAAAATTTTGACATCATAAAACAAAATATCTGACGCCACAATGGAAAAGTGTTTGTTGTATGCGTCGAAAGGTCAAGCGGCCGGGTCGGCCGGCCAAGTAGGCTATTAGCGATAAGGTGTATTAAACCCTCCTTTTAATCACATTATTTGATTTGTATATTCCTGTATAAAACGTTCAACCCTTGATGTGCCACCAGTAAATTTACCAATCAAACTCCTGGCATTGGTGTATCGTGAGCCAATCGACCAATCAAACTCCTGGCATTGATGTATCGTGAGCCAATCGAACAATCAAACTCCTGGCATTGACGTCCTGGAATTGATGTATCGTGAGCCAATCTACCAATCAAACTCCTGGCATTGATGTATCGTGAGCCAATCTATCAATCAAACTCCTGGCATTAATGTATCGTGAGCCAATCTATCAATCAAAGTCCTGGCATTGATGTATCGTTAGCCAATCTACCAAACAAACTCCGGGCATTGATGTATCGTGAGCCAATCTACCAAACAAACTCCGGGCATTGATGTATCGTGAGCCAATCTATCAATCAAACTCCTGGCATTGATGTATCGTGAGCCAATCTACCAATCAAACTCCTGGCATTGATGTATCGTGAGCCAATCTATCAATTAAACTCCTGGCATTGATGTATCGTGATCCAATCGACCAAACAAACTCCTGGCATTGATGTATCGTGAGCCAATCGACCAATCAAAGTCCTGGCATTGATGTATCGTGAGCAAATCGACCAAACAAACTCCGGGCATTGATGTATCGTGAGCCAATCGACCAAACAAACTCCGGGCATTGATGTATCGTGAGCAAATCTACAAAACAAACTCCTGGCTTTGATGTAGCGTGAGCCTATCTACCAATCAAACTCCTGGCATTGATATATCGTGAGCCAATCTACCAATCAAACTCCTGGCATTGATGTATCGTGAGCCAATCGACCAATCAAAGTCCTGGCATTGATGTATCGTGAGCCAATCTACCAAACAAACTCCGGGCATTGATGTATCGTGAGCCAATCTATCAATCAAAGTCCTGGCATTGATGTATCGTGAGCCAATCGACCAAACAAACTCCGGGCATTGATGTATCGTGAGCCAATCTACCAATCAAACTCCAGGCATTGATGTATCGTGAGCCAATCTACCAATCAAACTCCTGGCAATGATGTATCGTGAGCCAATCTACCAAACAAACTCCGGGCATTGATGAATCGTGAGCCAATCTACGTTACAAACTCCTGGCATTGATGTAGCGTGAGCCAATCTACCAATCAAACACCTGGCATTGATGTATCGTAAGCCAATCTACCAATCAAACTCCTGTCATTGATGTATCGCTAGCCAATCGACCAATCAAACTCCTGGCATTGACGTCCTCGCATTGATGTATCGTGAGCCAATCTAGCAAACAAACTCCTGACATTGATGTATCGTGAGCCAATCTACCCAAAAAACTCCTGGCATCGATGTATCGTGAGCTAATCTGCCAAACAAACTCCTTGCAGTGATATATCGAAAGCCAATCTACCAATCAAACTCCTGGCATTGATGTATCGCTAGCCAATCGACCAATCAAACTCCTGGCATTGACGTCCTTGCATTGATGTATCGTGAGCCAATCTACCAAACAAACTTCTGGCATTGATGTATTGTAAGCCAATCTACTCAACAAACTCCTTGCATTGATGTATCGTGAGCCAATCTACCAATCAAACTCCTGGCATTGATGTATCGTGAGCCAATCTACCAATCAAACTCCTGGCATTGATGTATCGTGAGCCAATCTACCAAACAAACTCCTGGCATTGATGTATCGTGAGCCAATCTACCAATCAAACTCCGGGCATTGATGTATCGTAAGCCAATCTACCAATCAAACTCCAGGCATTGGTGTATCGTGAGCCAATTGACCAATCAAAACTCCTGGCATTGACATCCTGGCATTGATGTATCGTGAGCAAATCTAACAAACAAACTCCTGTCATTGATGTATCGTGAGCCAATCTACCAATCAAACATCTGGCATTGATGTATCGTGAGCCAATTTACCAATCAAACACCTGGCATTGATGTATCGTAAGCCAATCTACCAATCAAACTCCTGTCATTGATGTATCGCGAGCCAATCGACCAATCAAACTCCTGGCATTGACGTCCTCGCATTGATGTATCGTGAGCCAATCTAGCAAACAAACTCCTGGCATTGATGTATCGTGAGCCAATCTACCCAAAAAACTTCTGGCATTGATGTATCGTGAGCTAATCTGCCAAACAAACTCCTAGCATTGATGAATCGTGAGCCAATCTACCAATCAAACTCCTGGCATTGATGTATCGTGAGCCAATCTACCAAACAAACTTCTGGCATTGATGCATTGTAAGCCAATCTACCAAACAAACTCCTTGCATTGATGTATCGTGAGCCAATCTACCAATCAAACTCCTGGCATTGATGTATCGTGAGCCAATCTACCAAACAAACTCCTGGCATTGATGTATCGTGAGCCAATCTACCAAACAAACTCCTGGCATTGATGTATCGTGAGCCAATCTACCAAACAAACTTCTGGCATTGATGCATTGTAAGCCAATCTACTCAACAAACTCCTTGCATTGATGTATCGTGAGCCAATCTACCAATTTAACTCCTGGCATTGATGTATCGTGAGCCAATCTACTAATCAAACTCCTGGCATTGATGTATCGTGAGCCAATCTACCAAACAAACTATTGGCATTGATGTATCGTGAGCCAATCTACCAATCAAACTCCGGGCATTTATGTATCGTGAGCCAATCTACCAATCAAACTCCTGGCATTGATGTATCGTGAGCCAATCTACCAATCAAACTCCTGGCATTGATGTATCGTGAGCCAATCTACCAAACAAACTCCTGGCATTGATGTATCGTGAGCCAATCTACCAAACAAACTCCTGTCATTGATGTATCGTGAGCCAATCTACCAATCAAACATCTGGCATTTATGTATCGTGAGCCAATCTACCAATCAAACTCCTGGCATTGATGTATCGTGCATTATCAAAATTGTATATCTCTAAAGAGTACTAGTGATATTTTTTGTATACCAGAAACAAAACAAAAAGTTTGTTACAGTAGGTTATGAGTATCAGGATTCAGTATGTATATGTTTGGAAAGTCACTTGGTACTTGCATTATACAAATGATTTTAATCATTTTTTTTTCCTTTTAAAAAACCAAGGACATCATTCCTAAAATAATAAACATTCACCATATTTGATTATTGTTTTAAATAAAGCAGCTGGGGAAATCCAGTCTATGGAAGAAGCGTATCGATAAAAACTTTTCTTATATCAATGAGCGATATTGTCTAATATCAAACTGTAAACATGCAGACATTCCATGCGGAAAATGTTGTTTTCGTCAACGAAAAATTAAGAAAATACTAACTTTATAACTTATTGTTCAAATATACACAACAATTGAGTCTAAATATACATTCAAAAGTTAGTTAGAAGCTAAGGTTTATGTCCGTGTAAAATTTGAGGTGCTGTGTTTTTCTTATATACATAAATAAACAATGCGATGCTTTTAAAATATCAATGCGATATTTTTAAAATATCATAGCGGTGTTTTTGTTATATCAATATTAGTACCGATTAGTATAAAAATTAGACTGTTGTACCCATATTTTGACAATTTTATCTATTATGCCTGTTTTGTTCACGCATAGTTGTAAATATGACATAATTTGATGGGACTGGCATACACATGAGAGGTTAAGCGCTATGAAACTAGGTTCAATCCACCATTTTCCAAACTTGAAAATGCCAGTACTGAGTCAGAAATATGACAGTTGTTATCTATTCGTTTGGTGTGTTTTATCATTTGATTTTACCATTTAATAAGGGATTTTCTGTTTTGAATTTTCCTCGGATTGGTGTTCACTATTTTTGTGATTTTACTTCTTAGTAGTGTTGTATGTAAATTAGCAGTTTTAAGAGCATTGCTTAAATTCAAATTGTTTTTGGAAACGTCTTACAAATTTCTCAATAAGTTTTGGAAGCAAAACTAATCAAATAAGGGTTTTAATAAACAATGCTGTAATCAAATAGCTAAGTATCAAAATGATTGTTCACATAGATAACATTTAGCAAATTTCATAATGCACGCACCGAAATAATATATATCCGATATGCTCGCAACGCACGTATGGAAGACTTTCATTGGATAACAATGAAACTAACTTGTGACAAAGATTAATCATACTGTCCTCGTTCAGATTGATTCGACAAAATCTGACCTGTACTTTTGAATCTCCTTTTTTTACAAATTAGACCGTTGGTTTTCCTGTTTGATTGGTTTAACACTAGTAATATTTTATTCCTATATAGCGTGGTGTTTGCTGTGGGTCAAGTCTTCGTGTTTAAGGACCTACTTTGATCTATAATGGTTTACTCTAAACAAATAATTACTTTGTTGGAAAGTTGTCTCACTCGAACTCATGCACCATCCTCTTATATCTATAAATCTTTAAACTTTCCCGTTATAAATAACTGTTTTCAAATCCTCCAACTGAACGATCTAAATATATGAATATAGAAAAGATATATATGTTGTGTACAAGTTATCATTTTGTACAAATTATAATTTGTACAAAAATATTGTACAAATTATAATTTGTATTTTGACTTTGTACAAATTGTAATTTGTACAAAAAGTGCTTGTACAAATTACAATTTGTACAAAAATTGACAAAAATTCACTTATAACTTGTACAATAATTTATCATATGCATTTTGGTGAAAAAAGCATTGATACACATAATTGAATTGCTATTAAATGCCCACACTGTACACCTAAGTTACAAATTTCAAAAGTAGTTGTTGATCATTCGTTTGAGCAGGTGATTTAGTGATTTATGGAATCAGGTATTGTAAACCATCTTTTGACTCTTAAATCGATGGAGACCTGTATTACAGGCAAGTTATCTGCTTCACATGGCGAAAGTTGAAGCTCAGGGACCGTTGCTGTTAATAAACACGTGTGTTTCAGTGCTTCAGTTAGACTTTTAGACAAATAAATATCCAAGAAAGAAACCGAGTTAAAACACCCCATTTGGTTAGGAATGATATGACTATGCTGAAGTCTGGAATATGTCAGATGGTTTTTCTGCCGACTTTATGTCCCATTTATGGGTCTTATGTTTTCTGGTCTGTGCGTTTGTTGGTTGTATCGTCCTTCTGTCCGTCCGTTCGTCCGTCTATTCCGCTTTAGGTTTATGTTTTTGGTCGAGGTAGTTTTTGGTGAAGTTGAAGTCCAATCAACTTGAAACTGAGTAAATATGTTCCCTATGATATGATCTTTCTGATTTTAATGCCCAAATTAGAGATTTATCCCCTTTTCACGGTCCAATAGACATATCAAATGGTAGTGTGGACAGGGCATCTTTCTACTTTGGACACATTCTTGTTTACTTAATGTTTTTTTCTTTCAACTTTTGCTTTATAGATATCTATGACTGTGCATAAAACTTAAGGGAAATCAGTTGAGACAATCTAAGCTTGAAAAAAACAAAAACGTATGCAGAAAAAACAGACGGACTTTTATTTTATAAAAAACTAGTTGGTGTAGTATTACAAAATCATCAGACCCAATTGCATTGAACCATCAATCTTTTCACTAAAAAAAGTGACGCGGAATAAGTCATGTAAATCCAATCTTTTGATTTACACTTACAAATATAAATTTTCACTTGTTTAAAGAAAGATTTGATTGTTTTCATGGACCTTTTCGGAAATAATGATAAGTGGCAACATATCTTTAGAGATCTTTTTCCACGATCATCAAAATAATGTACACGATCTTTCACGATGCAAAATATCAAATTTTACAACTATAACCGTTTTTGCAAAGTTTCTGAATGAAAAATCTTCAAAATAACGATAAGAACTAATCAAGCAGTACTATTGAATAATATTTTGTTTTAAGAAAAAGTAGTTTATGTATTAAAAATTTGAAAAAAAAAATCCTATTTGTTTAATTTTCTCTAATAAAAATTTCGAAGATCAATCTGCCTTTTGTAGTTGTGTAAAAACGGTGTATTGTTGTAAATAAGGTGTAGTGTGTGATCAGTTAATTACAACTCATTCGTGTGAATCAATGCATTTTTCACCAAAATTTATATTTCAAACTGTTGTACAAGTTATAAGTGAATTTTGGTCAAATTTTGTACAAATTGTAATTTGTACAGGCACGTTTTGTACAAATTATAATTTGTACAAAGTCAAAATACAAATTATAATTTGTACAATATTTTTTTACAAATTATAATTTGTACAAAATGATAACTTGTACACAACATATACACATTTATTACGGCAAAAGACACTAACATCTTATTTGTGTGTTCTAAACATTTGTTTTAGTACTCCTTGAAGAAATGAATTTATAACAAGCGATACGGATTTTTATTTTGCTCTAAGAAATGTTCGAGTATTTATACGATCGGTTACTAGACAAAAACGAAAGTCAAATCTCGGTGGCAACAATACATCGGAATACCCTCACGGTCATCGCGATGGAAAAGAGCGTCCTCACGGCGAGCTGATTATGTTCATAGAGATATCGATTTATCAACGGGAAAGGTCTTTGCTATCCAAAAAGAACTGCTTTTCTTCTCAATATCTTTTTCTATGTTAATAATAAATACATTTTCTGTTTGACAAGATTTTTGATTTTCGTTGTCCAACTAGTAGTCTGAGGCTACTCAGCTGGTATCTTCAAAGTTCGGGACATCAGCATTTGTACATTTTAATTTGTTTGGATTATTTATTTTACCATTTGACTATTTATTGTAGTTTGAAGCTGTATTGGATTTGATTGTTTGAATGAATGTTTCTTTTAAGTAATGATATTTTTTGTCTATTTCGATATTACCAAGGTGGAAAGGCTATAGCAGTGTGACCAGCATAAATTAGTATAATCTAATAGGTCGGTAGACGTACTTGCAACCGCATTTAAATTCCGCCATTGCATCATAACTTCAAATAGAATTATATAAAAAATAAGATGTGGTATGATTGCCAATGAGACAACTGTCCACAAGTGACCAAAATAACACAGACATTAATAACTATAGGTCACCGTACGGCCTTCAACAATTAGCAAAGCCCATACCGCATAGTCAGCTATAAAAGGCCCGATAAGACAATGTAAAACAATTCAAACGAGAAAAACTTACGGCCTTATTTATATAAAAAAAACTGAACGAAAAACAAATATTTAACACGTAAACAAACGACAACAACTTGCAGGCTCCTGACTTCGGACAGGCACATACATAAATAATATTACGGTGTTAAACATGTTAGTTAGTCGGTAAAACAATGTGATTGAAAACAATAGACTGAACAGATTATTAACACTTTCAACTATCAATAGGGTCAAGAAACATTTTTGAAATGATAAGTTCATGTAAGCGTTATTTTTGTTACAGTTACGAAATTTTAGTGATATTGATCCTAAAACATAAAACCGATCATGATCAAATATAAAAAAGAAGATGTGGTATGATTGCCAATGAGACAATTATCCACAAAAAAACAAAATGATACAAACATTAACATTTATAGGTCACCGTACGGCCTTCAACAATGAGCAAAGCCCATACCGCATATAGTCAGCTCTAAAAGGCCCCGATAAGAAAATGTAAAACAACTCAAGCGAGAAAACTTACGGCCTTATTTATGTAAAAAAATGAACGAAAAACAAATATGTAACACATAAACAAACGACAACCACTGAATTACAGGCTCCTGACTTGGGACAGGCACATACATAAATAATGTGGTGGGGTTAAACATGTTAGCGGGATCACAAACCCTCCCCCTAACCTGGGACAGTGGTATAACAGTACAACATAAGAACGAACTTTAAAAATCAGTTGAAAAAGGCTTAACTCATCAGATAGACAAAAAAATAAAAGTGGGCGTGGCCGGGTACTTATACATCCCGACACAAAAAGACACAATGAACAGATCTGAGAGTACTCGCAGCTATCTGACAGCTAGTTCAAAGCCATTAACAACTAATAAAAAAAATCATGCCTCTAAGACTAAGCAAGCAATCCGTACACATCCAACATACAATAGATTTAGTGTAAAGACGTCATAAACAGCCAGAGAAAAACATGACCTTGTGCAATGCCAAGTTACAGGTATCGACAGATTGTAGATCCATGAAAATGTATATGTATATAACATACTAGTAATATTAAGTTAGCTTTTAATCTACTTATAAAAAAGTCAAAATTTATACCAATAAAAACAATATTCAATCATCTTATCACAGTGGTGAATAGGTAACCTGTAAGAATAAGTTTATTTAAAGGAACAACAAGTTTACATGGATCATTTATAAATTTCCGGGCACGGTTAACAACATGACTTATGTTTGCAGTTTTCTTGACATGCATTGTGACGTGTCATCGTATTTATTCTATATTAGAAAACTATAGCAGTTATATTAAAAAAGTATCGCATTCATAAATTTTTATATTAAAAAATCATCGCTATGAATTAAGACAAATATCGCATTGATATTTTAAAATATAGCAGTATCGTTGACTTATAGGTGATTTTGGCGTAGCAAACAATTGAAATCATCCCAATTGCATTCCACTTAATTTGCTACATGATATTTATTGAATGTGTACATCTACAAATGATAAATCCTACATTTATGTTTCATTTATTCAATAATTCAATTTTCTCGTTTAATACACCTTGCTTGTTATTACATCAAATAACTCATGAAAATTATACACCAGACGTATGTCGTGTTAATGTTACCCTGTTTTAAGAAAAGAGTTTATAGTTTATACCGAGAAATCTGCCTTTCTTCGTACAAATGCTAAATTTCGTCTGAAATTTCCCACAATGCAACTCGTTGATATATAGAGAATAATACATGGCAAAATCCGTATCATATGTCGTATCATCCCGAGACATCAATATCAGCCCGAGGGCCCTTAGGCCCGAGGGATGATATTGGTCGAGGGTGATACGGCATGTGATACGGATTTTGCCATGTATTATACGCTTTATCATATATTTCAACAGAAGAGTTTTATATTATATGAACTGTATTTTTATCCATAGCACTGGGTTACCTTCAGTTCTGCTTTTGTCTTGTTTCAAAGCTTTAAAATAACTGCTAAATTATTTATACGAAGCACCTAGGTTACCTTACAATCTGTTGTTTTGAAAATATTTTGTTTATTATTGTATTATTTAGTGTTTTGTATTTTTTATAGTTGCATTTAGTGTGCCAAAAAAATTGTTGTAAAAACTTGATGTTCGTGACGTTACATACCAAACAATGACGTCATTAAAAAATTGACCTAATTTTTTTTTTTTTTTTATTTATAGAAAAAAAATTCTTAAGCAAAAAAAACCCCCAAAAAACTGACTTAAGTTTAAAAAAAAAAAAAAAAAAAAAGGTATGCGATACGGGTTTAACCATGCGATACGGGTTTAGCCATGCGATACGGGGTATGCGATACAGGGTAGGTGATACACACTGGAAAAAAGAACCTTTATTAGATATACAAAATAGCTGTATTTTGTACTAAATATATGATAAAAGACAATATCGCTCATTGATATAAGAAAAGTTTTTATCGTATCGCACCTTCCATAGACTGAAATCACTATTGTTACATTTTTATTTCTCCAACTTTAAGTAGTAGAACATTTAGAAATCAATATAAGTTCATGAAGCACATTACATATACAAAGTTACAACCGAATGCATATGTTTAGATCATCTTTTGTTTGCCATTTAAAATACAAGTCATTGATTTTGTTTAATAAGATATTGTTTTACAAATACAATGGTCGTCCATAAACCCATGTGAAGCGAATTCTTTTAAGGAAGCTGGTACAAATCGTTAATAGATGAATGTGACTCTTATATGGTTGGCAAACTGGAACTACAAGAACTCCAGACAAGACACTCAACCCATAAGCTCATATTGCATACTGCCAAAGGTTGAGAAGATTGTTCTGCTAACGAACTAGACAATTTTCTCAAGAAAGCACGTCACAAGAGAACAATAATATTACTGTCACTATGTTATAAAATAGTAATTCATAATATTGTCAAAACAACATGTGAAGAGCAACACAAAGATTTTTTACATTTCAACAATCAACACTTTAATTTTCGAACGTTTGTGAAAGTGATCGACTGGAGCCATCTAAAAGACACTATAGTCCGAACACAAATCATTGTGAGCTTTTGAATATCCTCATACATGTATTCATTAACCGATCCCGCCCTTGCATTACGTATTGATTGGTACTAACAACGTATGCATACAGTTACAGGTGTATTGTGTACTTTTTTCGTCGTATCTAAATGACTACTATCATTGGCTTTGTATGGATTTTGTCACATTCCTGAAATTCGGGGCATTCACCGAAATTCGTCGCCGTTGAATTAAAATTGCAACGATACTGATATATGATTTATATGAATACGTTGAAATTATATCATCTTGATATCTTCTTTAAATATATAAATCGACCGAGTTTTTTGGTGATGTTCGTGTTGCTCACCCTTTGTGTGCCCGATTTTGTTTTGTTTTGTTTTGTTTTGTTTTGTTTTTTAGGGGGGGGGGGATAATTACTGTTCGTCTTTTCACCACTTTGTTAGTTTGTTTAACGACTTGTGATTTTACATATCTCTTGGGCTTTTCCACTTTATGTAAAGATTACCTTGGCGCTGTATTTGGCAAAATGTTTAGGAATGTTTGGTCCTCAATGCTCTTCAACCTCGTACTTTATTTGGCCTTTTTAACATTTCTTTATTCGAGCGTCACTGAGAAGTCTTTTGTAGACGAAACGCGCGTCTTGCAAAAATATAAAATGTTCAATTCTTGAACCTATGATGAGTTTATTTACAACCCCACTAGGTCGAAGCCAGCTGGTGGAGTTTTAATTCCCCGAGGGTATCACAACCCCAGTAGTCAGCACTTCTGTGTCTTGACTGAGTTATCATTGATATATTCTTAGAAATAAAAAAAACTCTTCACAAAACTTTGAATTTTTTTAATACTAAGGCTTTTCTACCTCAGGTATAGATTACATTAGCTGTATTTGGCAAAACTTTTAGGAATTTTTGGTCCTCAATGCTCTTCAAGTTCGTACTTTATTTGGCCTTTTTAACATGTTTTTATTCGAGCGACACTGATGAGTCTTTTGTAGACTAAAAGCGCATCTGACGTTATACAAGTTCAATCCTGGTATCTATGATGAGTTTGGTATCTTTCGCCTCTTTTTTTCGAATACTCTCGAAAAATAAAGGAAACAGTAGTATACCGCTGTTCGACATTCATAAATCGATCGAGAAAAAATAAATCCGGGTTACAAACTAAAACTGAGGGAAACTTATCGAATATAAGAGGAGAACAACGACACAACAGAAACACAAGACTAAAATGTATCACACACAGAAACGAACTATAATATAACAATCGCCATTTTCCTGTCTTAGTACAGGATATTTTAAGAAAAAAATGGTGGGTTAAACCTGGTTTTGTGGCTAGCCAAACCTCGCACTTTTATGTGTCTTTATTTTGTATTTCGAATATCGAAAGGTATTCTGTTGGCTTTTGTATCGTTATCTAAATTTCCATTATTTCATTTCATCTCTACATAATATTCTGCTTTTAAAGTATAACCTATCCTTTTAGCGCAAACTGTCAACATTATTGTCATAAAGAAATTAATTCATAAAGACAAAATCCTAATAAAGTCTTAATAAAGAGGAAATTGCAGCAATATTAAAGCAAAGAGTCTATTGATTAGCGTAATATTTTTTTTTCTTCAACTTAATGCTTTCAAACAAAGAAAATTTTGCTTATTTTGTTATAGATTTTCCCGATTCCTCTTCTTTAAGGTTCATCATAACAAACGGACAAATATGGCTGTATTTACATGCCAAAAATTACTCTGAGTACAGACTTACCTGTAAAGTTGGAAAAGTTTTAATGCCTAGCATCCACTAGATATAATAAAGTTAAATGTATTTTGTGTTTCAGAAAGATAAAATCTCTTTTGGATTTTGATGGGCATTTTTTTTCCTTCATGCAAAAGGTGTGAAAAATTACTAAGTTGTGGTACAACTATGAGATCCTCCCTCGGGTAAAAACCCGGTTTGTATTGTTTTCACTGTCCTTAATTGACATGGACACCAGGTATCTTCACAACTACAGGTGAGTTAAAGAGTTTATCTGAGTCAGTGAGTGGACAGTATCAAAGTAATTCAGGTGTTTGTTTATTTTTTGCACCCTCTGCAGAAAGGAAAAAAAAACACAAAATGCATTTAACTTTTATATATCTAGTGGATGCTAAGCATTAAAACTTTCCAAACAGCACAGGTAAGTCTGTACACAGAGCAGTTTTTGAGGTGAAAATATGGCCATATTTGTCCATTTGTTATGATGAACCTTAACATATAACAATAGCACTTTTTCATAAAAATCTGGAATTTAACGTTTGCCTATTATTTTTAAGTTGTTAAAAAAACTACTATTAAAATACTAAGTTGGCTTTTACATGATATCTTTTTTATTAATAAAACAAATAATGCTCATTTATATTTTATCGACAGTTCGTGTCAATTGTGCTTCTGTTAGAATGCAGAAACATTTCTTGAATAAACACAAAAAAGAACATTTATTTTGTTGAAATGTTTGCTTAAAAGGTCTATAATTAATTTAGAAATAATGGTTTGGGGAATTCTGTGCTTTGAATGTTTGCTTTTCATCCATTTAGTCCTAGTAATATGTTGAAAGTAAGATACAGATGAATTAATACAATATTTAAACATTGCCGACATATATCAACCGAATGAGAGGTTTTTTTAAGAGAAGAAAAACAAACAAACAAAAACAAAGCTGGTTTCGAGCCACTGTCGACATCTTTTTAACAATTTCAATAAAAAAAGAATAGAATCAAATTGCTTGTAAGCACAGAAGGGTAAAGATTGCGTCAATGTATCAGTGGGAAGTAAAATTCGATATTCCATTGTCAATTGTCAATAAAACATTGTTGTAGTTGATTCAACTACAATTCTGGACAATAGGAGATAACTCCAATTTTTAAAGATGACTTAAGCAATGACATCATTTATATTTTTAGAACAGATATTATATTCCTGCACTTTGCAAAAGTAATGTAATTTTAATGACAGTTGTCACATCGTTTTATGACTTGAATATCACGGTATAGAATGGTATAATCAATGCACTATATGAAGGGAATAAAAAGGGTAGTTATAAGCATATGAAGATTTGGAAGTCAGAAACATGTGGTTTTGGATTGCATTTCATGCAATCTTTATCCAAAAATGGATTTAATAACATAAAGATGACATGTTCGAGTGCCCTATGTCAAGTTTGATTTCTGATTTGACACCATGTCAGGAAAAAGTAAAATCACAAAAATACTGAACTTAAAGGAAAATCAATTCGGAAAGTCCATAATCACATGGCAATATCAAATAACATAACGCATCAAAAACGAATGGACAAGAACTGTCATATTCCTGACTTGTACAGGAAGATGACCTTTAATTAGGCATGACTGCTATATATGTTAGACGAAACCAAATCGTATTGTAAGTTGTTATGGTCAGTTATTGAAATAGATAGCATGTCCAGAGGTCTGTTTATGGCATAGAACAGGTCAAAGTATTAGCAGAAGTTACTCTCGGTAGATAGTGTTGTGGAATCCATCATCTGTATAACATTGTTTGTGTATGATACAATATTCTATAATCAATAAGGACAAGCTCTCTGTTATCTGTATAGTTTTCCAATAGAAAAGCATTTATTGGGTGCCCACGAGAGAGATGGTGGAATTAATATATTTAAAAGGAATATCATCACATCACATAAGACTGTCATGTGCAAGTTATCATTAATTTAACGTGTTGATTTAAAGCTGTCTTGGAGCAACAGGTTAATTTGTTGATGACAGAGACATGTAATGTATATTTGTCCCTGGCGATGTAAAAATTGGTGATGAATACAAATAGAAGATAATGCAATTACTAATGAACTCATATTATGCAAGAATTTCATATATTAATAAAAAAAAATATATGCATGAAATACACACAAGCACGACCCCATACGAACACTAATTCAAGAATCTAACATTCAGTTATCTTAATAATTTTCGACCCCCATAAGATTCCAAACATTACTAGTACATTTATATTTCTGAAAAATGGTACTGTATTATACTTGGTAATTTGGATGCGCAGGTTTTTTTTTTAGATTTGATGAAACATTACACGCACAGACATAACAATTTCTAGAAACTACAAATAAGGTTAAAGATCAGAAAAAACAACCAAATGACTAGAAAATATGCAAAGAACAGTGAACATTTTGAATAAAAAAGTGTTTGAAGTTGAAAGCATTGTTGAAAAGAACAACATTTAAGTATCGTTTAGACTTTAAAGAACATGACACTGTTGCAGTGGAATTCAGAGATGATAAAATCATGTCATAGGAAAACAAATATATTTTTATAAGCGTTTTTTTGTTTTTGTTTTTGTTTGTTTGTTTGTATTCTATATTTATTTGTGAATCACTCTGTAACACACAATGCACTAAGCGGAAGCGCTTCAGAATGAATTGCACGAAAGGTTGACATTTAAAGAGTATTGTAAATAATAATAATTGCTAAAAGCGGCTTATTGGTATTATCGCCGGAACTAACATTTGTCACTTTCAATGTTCATCGGACAATAACCCCGAAATCTTTAAGTTACCAAGGATAAGCAAAAACATTTGTCGTACGCTGTAAATGTATTTACAGTGAATTACGACTAATTAGAAACTATAATTTCAAATGTCAGTGAAATGTCATCTGGTAATTAATATCACACAAGCATTCCCTACTGAACAATTTTGTGCTAAGTTTATGTCAAATTACTTAGTATATTTGCAATAGGGATTACGTTTGAACGCGTTTTTATCAATAACTAGAACTGGTTGCTTTTTATAAACGAGGCAATTTACTTTGTCCCATATGAAACCACATATGCTTTTTATAAACGAGGCAATTTACTTTGTCCCATATGAAACCACATATTCTTTCGGTACAACATATTTCTACATATAAAATCATAATTTAATCCCGCCGCATTTTTGCCCATGGAGCCTCTGGACTTTGTTAGTCTTGTATTATTTTTCATTTTAGTTTCTTGTGTACAATTTGGAGTTAAATATGGCGTTCATTATCACTGAACTAGTATATAGAATCATATTCAAAACAGTGTGGTCCTGGCTATTGATTGACGACCTTAATTATCCCATTGACTGGGACAGATTAGGTGAACGTTTGTCTGTAACGACCATTGCTCACTTCTTACTTATTATAGAATTTAAACTGCGAGGTCACCAAAGGTTCTTAACGCCTTTAATAATAAAATAATTCGAAAAATTATTCAGGAATAACCTTTATGTTTTGATTTATATTATTGATATAAATCAACACATCGTACTTATTCCGGATTCGTTTTTCGAATTGCTTTATTTAGGTGTTGAGAACCTTTGGTGACCTCACAGATTCAGTGTCTTTAACAAGTACATAGTGAGCAGTGATTGTTACCGACAAACGTTCACCTAATCTGTCCCAGTCAATGGGATAATTTAGGTCGTCAATCAATGGCCAGGACCACACTGTTTTGAATATGATTCTATTTGATTATGGGACAGCTGAAGGACGCCTCCGGGTGCGTGAATTTCTCGCTACATTGAAGACCTGTTGGTGACCTTCTGCTGTTGTCTTTTCTATGGTCGGGTTGTTGTCTCTTTGACACATTCCCCATTTCCATTTTTATTTTCAATTTTATAGTCTCGAAACAAAAGCAATGATGTTTAGTAGAAACAACCAACTAGTCGCGTGCATAAATAGGCAGTCATATATCCGATCGGGTTGCATCGTGGGCGCTTTTTTAAACTTTCTATTCTTTTCAAATTATTTAAAATCTCCAAATATATTCCAAAGAATGCCGCGTAAGACGATGAAGATCTTGAACTCAGATCAGCTTAGTTGGATTAGATCGATTTTTATATGCAACACTTATATGTCAGCGTTTTTGTTAATCATATTTTGTATTTATTATCTTATTTCTTCAAGGTTTGATTGTTTTGATGATCAATCTGTATCCGGTGTGTACGAAGGCATGCATTCAATGATAAAAATCAGCCCTTTTTGAGAAGAATACCAAAAATCAAATATGTTGCATGATATGTATGTTGTGAATTGAAAATTGTGTTGGTATTTGACATAGACATCATCTTAAATAAACTTTTCAATTGCCGATTGAAGAAATGAAGTGAAACTATCTTTATAGAACTTTCCAATTTAAAACAATGTTTATTATCTGTTTCTATAAAGTTCATCCATCCAATTGCCATATAATCAAAAGATAGTTCCACAAATACTCCAGTAAGGTTTTCTAAAAGGACGAACTATCGATAATATCAGAATAATTGTTTTGTCACGTGGAGTGTGTCTTGTCACGTGGAGTGTGACAAAGTTATCAATATCATTAATGAAAAAAGAGTCAGTTCCTGCAGGACTTTGTTATCTGAATTTGCTCTTAGTTTATTTGACATCTCATCCCGGCACTTTGACACAAACCATTACTGACATTTCAGCCAGATTCGATAATTGACATCGTGAAAATTATTTTTTCAACTTGTATATTCTCAAAGGAACTAATAATTTGTGTCTTAAAATACAAAAAAATAATGTCCCTTGTGATTATACTGCGGCAATATAACAAGCTAAAACGATTACATATTTTCTAGTTTGACGAATAAGTCTTGTTTGTTGTCATCGTAAGTTACTGGAAATATAATACTGTATTTTAAGGAGAAAGATTGCACGCCTATTATCGACTATCTACACTGGACGCAATAGCCTTTTAGGATCTATGTTCTCCGACTGTTATTGAAAACAATTTGTTTAAACTCTCGTGTACAGTAGATTGTTTTCTGCGTTTCCGCTTGCTATTGCAACACAATGGATTTTGCAATCGTGTACAGCAGATTTTTACATTGCATCCGCCGTACTGATCGCCAGTTATATTGTTACACTTTTTAACTATACATTTGTTCTGATATAGAAAGGAGCAATATGTGATTGTGATCTGTCGAATGTAGTAATCCGGTAGAATTTACATAACCGCGTATTGTCAACTGAAAAAAATGAAAGATTTACAATAGTTCTTGCGTCACCAAATTTATTTATAGTAACCATCTATAAACATTTCAATGTTCATAATAAAAGTGCACTTAGTCCTGTTGGTATCATCTAATATCGTGACTAACGATCTTTAGCGATGTAGTTAACGATGGCTGGTTAATTAGTTTAATGGCGTTCTCTTTCAGTTAATAGCTTCGTTTTTAGAACAAAATACATTTAATTATCTTATTAGTAGAAATCAATTCTTCAGATTTAAGACAGTTTTATCATAATTGGTCCTTTATAAAATAACATAGCTATCATATCATGTAGGGCTATATAAGGATATGGGTTGCTTTGACTTAATCCTCTCCATAAACTATATACCATATCTATATTAAACTATAAGATTTACATATTTTTATTTACTTGTTCACACCACCAGAGACATATACTATATAGTATCTGTATTTAATACAATATACTAACCAATTTTATGTAATCGTCCTGATTATGAAAATCTTAATAAAATACCGTTTAACCGGATTACCATGAAGGCTAACTTGAAGTTTTTTTTTTTATTAACTTCAAAACGCCATGTGCACTTGTTTTTCCATAAAAATTGAATCAACTGTGATTACCTAAAAATGGAAATGTTTATAAACTCTGAAGCAAGATAGTTAAATCATAGTGATAACGGATTTGACTGTTGCGCATAACTTAGTTTTAGTCATGTTGAATAACTTGTAGATCCCACTTTTGATGAACAGTATTTCTGTTTACAGTTTATCTCTATCTTTAATAATATTAAAAAAAAAAGTAATAATAAACTAATGAATTCAGGGGCAGCAACACATCAACGGGTTGTCTGATTGGTCTGAAAATTGTAGAGCTATGATGGCCGATAAAGGCCATTTCGCCTTTTCGCGATTTCGCGTTTTCGACTTTGCTTTCGCGTTTTCGCCCTATATAATATGAAAGGCGAAAACGCGAAAACACGAAATGACTGTAACCGGCCACCATATAGAGCAGATAGATCCTAACCTGATGAACAGTTTCAACCCATGTCAGATATGGTCTAAGTGCTTTAGTTCCAGATAAAGCCAAACACTGCAATTTACCCTGATGTTCTATTTTTAGCCATGCCGCCAATGTTGGTTGGCAGGCGAGGTCATCAGAAATATATTTTAAACTAGATATCCTATTGATGACAGTGGCTAAGTTTAGTTAAATTTGACCCAGTATTTTCAGGGAAGATTAATGTAAAGTTAAACTACAGACGACTATCAATGATTTGTGACAATGAGGTCAAGGTCGGATAAATCCTGCAAGACAGACATGTTCACCTGACAACCGGTCCGAGACCACAATTATTTCGTACTGCATTTCTTTTAGAACATAAATGAAATTAAAAAAGATCCCAACTGCGCTTTTTCAATGAAATTTTTAAAGTGTGTTGTACTACTTTTTAGCTCCAGTGATTTCCTATTTTATCAACCAAATTCCCACGAAAAGGGGTGGGGGGCTGAATCCGCCTATTGAAACTGAAGTTGACGCATTGGTTATTGTATTTGAAAAACATATTTAAACAAAAATGTGTCCAAAGTACACAGATGCCCCACTCAATCATTTTTATGTTCCATGGACCGTAAAATAGGATAAAAATCTAAATTTTGACCAAAAACTTTAACCTGAAACTCCCACTTTCATTTTCTATGTTAAGTGGACCGTGAAATTGGGGTCAAAACTTTAATTTGGCACTAAAATTAGAAAGATCATATCATAAGCAACAAGTGAACTAAGTTTCAAGTTGATAGGACTTCAGCTTCATCAAAAGCTACCTTGACCCAAAACTTTAACCTGAAACTCCCACTTTCATTTTCTATGTTCAATGGACCATGAAATTGGGGTCAAAAGTCTAATTTGGCTTTAAAATTGGAAAGATCATATCATAAGCAACAAGTGTACTAAGTTTCAAGTTGATTGAACTTCAGCTTTATCAAAAACTACCTTGACCAAAAAAACAAAACAATGACCAATGATCAATGATAGTGAGGTCGAGGTCAGACGAAACCTGCAAGACTGACATGTACACCTTAAAATTATTATATACACAAACATGTTGTTCATCTCCTGCTTACAGTTACAAGAAATTTGAAATGGACCTTATTGTGTAAATGTAGCCTTTATCACCAATCGTTGAAATGAGATCAAGTTCAGGTAAACGAAGTTCTATAAACCAAATGCCCATAATAAGAGAGAAATTCTCATAACAGAAGAACTATATTTTATCAACACTGAAGGGCAAAGTTTGTATTCATATATTATGCACTGGAACTTAATTGTATAAATTGATATTGAGAGGGAACACTATGTATTGGTTCAACAATAATTACCGGATGTGTAATCAAATAAGCAACACGACAGGTGCCACATGTGGAGCAGTATCTGCTTACCGTTCTGGAGCACATGAGATCACCTGTAGTTTTGGTAGGGTTCACGTTGCTTATTTTTTAGTTTTCCATGTTGTGTCATGTGTACTATAATTGTTTGTCTGTTTATCTTTTTTTCATTTATAGCCATGGCGTTGTCAGTTTATTTTCGATTTATGAGTTTGATTGTTTCGTCACTCTTTTATGAGCAAAGAAAGATAACTCCATTCTTCAGATACGATTCATTGACCATGCAGCAGTTTCTGTAATTTTCTTAACGAGTATGAATAAACATTTACACATCATCTTGTTATTTGAATGTGTGTATATATTTTTATTGATCTTTTTTAAATGTTCATGGATAGGTTGTTTAGAAGCACTATATTTTGTTTAACAACTTAAAAGTAGTGATACAAGTCTTGAAAGTTGACTTTCTGTGTCATTTGGTTGAGAGCTGTCTCATTGGCAATCATTCCACATCTTTTTTTATATGAATGCATTTTTACACAAAAAATCGTTAGGGCTGTTTGTGATCTTATTGGTCATTACCAAACAAAAGTTTGGTAAACATTCACTGGATCTTTTTTTTGTTATATTCACAAAATAAAGTGTAACCAATATTCTGCCAAAATTCCATTCTATCAATAACTAGACCACTACCTATATAAAAAGAAATTGGGTTTCTCCAGCCCATGCAGCATTTACAAACTGGGTAAAAGTACAAAAAGATATAAATTCAGAAACCAAAATTTTCCCCAAATTTAAGGCTATTAATATCTGCTGGCCTTGACTTCTGACCCCACTATCAATTGTGGTCTTCCTCACATTTCTGGCTTTAATATCAAATCAAGTTTGGTAAAAGAAGAAAATGAAGATAAAAAGACATGAATATGCTCTTCTTGTTATATCACCGGATAATGATATCACCTGAAGTTTGTAGGTAGTCTTTAATAGACTGTTCATTAGACCGTTGGTTTTCCCGTTTGACTGGTTTTACACTAGTAATTTTGGGGCCCTTTATAGCTTGTTGTTCGGTAGGAGCCAAGGCTCCGTGTTGAAGGCCGTACATTGACTTACAATGGTTTACTTTTTTTTAAATTGTTATTTGGATGGAGCGTTGTTTCATTGGCACTCACACCACATCTTCCTATATCTGTTTCTTTGTTCACTATCATGACTGTAGTAAGAAATTCAAAAACGTGTTATACTGGCTGTATTCTTTATAAGAAATTTACAACAAACAGCTTAAAATAACAATATATGCTTAAAAATAACAAATAATAATGTAATTCAATGAAATGATTCATATATGATAATATGGGAGATAACTCTTCTCATACCAGCAAGAGATACAATGTTAAAAATTAATTATTAAAGTGTCTGCTATCTCCAAAGTGACATTTTTTCAAGTAAAAGAAAGTTTATATTTTAGAGGAAAAAACTAAACTTACAGTCGTTTTTTCCAATTTAATTTCAGCAGTAATATTTTATCTTTGCAGAAACTCATTAACAACAGAAATTCTGACATAACACAAAATACTTAAAGCAATCAATTTTGCTTTAACTGTTAATTCATTTAAAAATTAAATCAGTATTTACAACAAGCAAAATGAAAACAAGTTGGACTCATAAACAATTAACCAGTGACTTGTTTAAAAACTTTTTTGATGGTACCTTTTGGAATTTTGTGTCTTTTTAATTATGTTATTCGAACGTAAAATATTTTGTAGGCATTAGCTGAATTGCAGCCAAATTCAATCAAACCCAAATCACAAAACTACCTTACATCAATTAAAATAAATAAATGGATTTCACTTTCTAATTATATTTATCTATTGAATCAGTTTAACTGTAAAAACTGATAATAAAAAACTCACATATATTAGAAAGGACCCTGCTTGCACATTTTTGTGTTTGGCACAGAAACAAATTATTAATAACGAAACAAACAAAGCAGCACATAGGTCCTAGGCTATCAAATGTTTGTAGTTCACGCGAGACATGAAATTCATGCCTAATGAATTACAGTTTTCCATTGTTCGTAAACCATTCTTCAAATGAAAGCACACAGATATTTTGAGAATAGTTGACAACTGACAGCCAATAAGCTTTGAAACTTTTTAATGATTTGATGTGTTATACAATGTATCAAATCTTTGAAATCTAAACACTGTGTTAAAATATTTTGATGTTTATTTTGAAAATAAAAATAAAAAAATAATTTAGAGCTTTAAATATGACATGGATGATTGTCTATTGAAGTAAATGTATGGTGGCCTTTAATTGAATTTTTTTGTAAAAATAGTAGTTGGATTGATATATATATCTTGTTGACATTTACCACAAATATCTGTTCATCTTATGATCATTCCTTATATTGTTAATCACAATAGATATATTCATATGACACAGCAGAGAAGTTCTTGAAAAACATCAATTAAGGTGGTACCTAACACTGCAGGGAGATAACTCTGTAAAATCAGCAGAACGCTTTAATGACATTGTGTTGTGAAGGGAATATTAGGCTTCTCCATAATCAAAATAAGTGTTTGTCAAACTGCTATAAAACCAGTGTAATTTTTCTGATTAAACGGTAGGTTCAAATTTTTTGAAATTTTTATAGTTTTGTCAAAGGGTCAAAGTAAATATTTTGTCAAAATTTTAAGAAAATTAAACGAGCCAAATTAATTTTAGTTTAGGTGTTGGGTACCACCTTAATGTTCAACTATGATGTAAAGAAGGGACTGGTAATTCAAATGTTATACAATTTATGCAATACACCACAAAAAATAGCACTAATGAAGAATGAAAAATACAACAAAAGGAAAAGCACCATTACAAAAATGTACAACCCATTGTCATGTCATTTCACTAAGTAAGATGCAATTTTGTCATGTATGATAGAGGTATCATCCAACAATAAATGATGCTTTTAAGGAAAAAATATAGTTTTTACATCAACTCTTACTTAAACTATTAAAAAAACATCTCACACACATATTTTTCTGATAAACATTTCAATGAAAACTAAAATGAACACATGCATATCACAATTTGGACTCACGTAAACTCATTACACCTTCTGGATTTCATTTTTCCCAGTCTAACACCACCATACAAACAATTACAATCACATTACAAGGCCGTAACTAGGCATCTTATTTTAGTGAGGCAAAATAATTGAGCCGAGCGAAGCGAGGCGAAAATTTTTTTTGGAGGGTATGGAATGAATGGTGCAAAATCCTGCATTCTAGGCATTTTTAGAGAGTTTGATAATGTTTTGAATTTGGACACTTTTTATATAAATTTTTCATATTTTAAGACTTTTACCAACTTTATTTAAATTTATATGTAAGATAATCATCCAAATATCACTGATTTGAGTCTGCTGCCAGAACATAGAACAAACATCGATTCAGTAGAGTTTGCCAAATTTTTCTACGGCGGTTCAGTCAAATTGTTTCAGAATTATAATTTGGTCTGCTGATATACTTATTGCATGGAGCATGACAAGACCGCACAATCTCTCCACTCATGCATGCTCTTTTCCAAGTTTTCAGTCATTTCAGGGCAATCTGTGTTTCTAAAGGTAGCACATTATCATCAACACAATGACAAATGTCTTCTTCCAATTCCTTCTCCATCAGCAATTCCGTAGCAGCATCGGTAGTAAAAGTATTGTTTGCCAAATGGAATAACGCTTTCCTGTAAGCACCATCATACAATCGCAGTTACAAAATATCAAACTCGCTTTTATGCTGACAAAGAATAGACAAACTAGGGAAAGAATGAGATAAGATACAATTATCGCTATTTTGTGCATTTTTCCTTTGATCTGTTTTTGTGATAACTTCATATCATGCTTCTCGCTTGAGATGGAAAAATTATCGCTAGAAACTAAGGAGGCCACGTGCCGTTGCTAACGAAATTGACATTGAAATTGACAACGTCGTCATAGGTAAAATAGCGATAAACAGGTTATCATTATCATTGGTCATCTCAACTCGATTGCTTTTCTCACTTTCGCTGTACCAGCTCAAGCGAGAAAATCAATCTCGTTGAGATAATCAACGATAATCTATAAGTATATGATTCTATCTATATAGTAAGTATATCTGATATGGGTACAGGGGAAATTGGAATGGAGTTTTTGACGTTTACAAGTAGGTCCGTAATTTACAAGTATTTCTGGAAATAGTTGGTGGTATTTTAGTTCCAGAATCTATAAATTAAGGGGTTAGGGGTTGGGGTTGTGCGATTCCGAAACCCCGAATATAAAGAAGCGAAATTCCGTAGTCCCGAATAAGAAAAAACGAAATCCTGTGGTAAAGGTTCTACCATTACTCAATAGTATTAAATTGGAATATGGGATATTCTTTCAATTTTTAAGGTTAAAAAAACATGGATAAAAACTAATCCATGCATGTTTCATACTATTTATATTTTATTTATCTGTGACCCGCCTGTAAAGAGAAAGTTCGAGAAATGAATACGCAGACAGGACTGCCCCCTTGCTATGCCCAGTTCTTGATTTGTCAAAAGTTGGTGAAACGGAGAAATGAATACGCAGACATGACTGTCCCCTTCCGATGACTAGTACTTGATTTGTCAGTCTACTTATCGTTTTTGGATTGCACTAATGAAGTTATATGCAATACTCAGACTCTGTTCACAAAAAAAGTCTACTAGAATTATTCCTTCTTTACCTTCAGTGTCGCTTTTCCTTTTTCTGCAATAGCCCATTTACAACTAGAGATCCATGATGATTATCGTTACTAGGTCAATGTAATCGAGAAACATCACCCGTTGCGATGCTGAGTTATATCCAGAAAGAATAGTTTAAAAGGAATGATGACAAGTTATAGAAATCAAGGTTGAGACAAAACAACAAATGACTATTATATTTATATATATGTATAAAAAAAATAATCAGTGTCGAAATTTTAGTGAGGCAATTGCCTCACTTGCCTCAAGGGTAGTTACGGCCTTGCATTAAATTTTTCAAAACAAATGCACATCTAGAAAATCTATACAAATAACACAATGAAACAAAATAATGCCAGCATGTTTTCTCTTTCTCTGCATCAGCCTTTAACCTTCTGTAAAAATAAAACACAAAATATTTTTGTTAATGACTATCTAAACTGATAAGTATTCAATTCACATCACTCTGGTAAATAGTACAGCAATAACTTTCATATTCAATCTAAATCAAAAGTGCAGCTTGTTGAAAATTTTAAAAATTCACTTCAAACATCCAATTAACTAGATTTTTTATTACCGTACTTCATTTTTCATGTATTCAGTTGTTCAAACTTTTATATGTGGTTTTTAGCTATAGGATACTCGCTGTATATTTAGAAAATCTAATGTTGTATTTGTGAAGGCTTAGCGCTTGTTAAAACATAAATGTGACCAAATTTTTGAATTAATATTCATTTTGTAGATAGAAATCAGATATTCTAGAAATTCTCTAATTAAAAGATGTAATTTTTATTGAAAATTTTTTGATACCAGAAAATTTAATTAAGTTTACTTGGATAGATTTTGTTTACAATAAAATACAATCAGACAGTCCTAATTGAAAATGGTTGAACTTGTAGTACAGGAGTCCCTCTATTCAATTCTTAATTAAATTTCATTTAAAAGCAACATGCGATTCTTTTTTTGAAAATAAAAATGATATTCCTGTTAATGTAAAATATCACTTAGTAAAATGATTTCATCCTGCAGTATATAAAATGTGACTGTTGATTGAATACGATGAAACTAGTTTTGTAGAAAAATTTATCTACATTTTTTAAATTATGTTGGAGATTTTGATATTAAACCAATTTCCTCTTAAAGAGCTACATATATGATCAACATATAGACTTTGACAAGTGTAGATATGCACTGGTAAATACAAACCAAAAGTTAGATCAATAATTGAAATAACTCTTAGCATTAACTTTATAAAATAGAAATGTTTGCAGACTCCACAAAAAATTGTTTTCAACAAGAGAATAACAAATCAGATTGATAAAATAAATTACAAGTAGTAAGACAAATATTTGTTGATCTTACTTACCCATTAATTCTTTGACAGCATTATATCTTGCTAAACATTCCAGAATGATGTCTTTAACTTTAGGTAGATTGCTCGATTCCTCTCTCAGAAGATCTAAAGCTTCTGTCACAGACAGTAAGACAGACTGAACACTCATTCTAACACTCTGATCATGGTTTAACTGTTGTGACAATCGTAGAAGTTTATTTTTGACAGTCAGCAAGTCTGATTCTAATTTTTGATCATTTTGTGACCTTGATTGATTTGTATCCCTGGGGCCCCATGTAGGGGGTTTCTGTACTGGTTGTTGTAAGTATCTGGCAGGAGGTAAGGTATAAGGTGATGAAACGGCTGCAGATTCTCCTTTTGGATCCCCTTTTTCAATTGATCCATATCTAGGATTATATTGCACATTCCTCCCCTGTTCAGTATTGTCTTGATTGTTCTGTCCCCGTGACAACTGTTGTTGCTCTCCAGCAAGTTTAGACGACTGATCAACAGTTCTTGGACTATTTACATATTCATTTGAGTTCTGTCTCTGAAATCTAGGGTTTGGCTGATCACTGACTTTTTCATTTGAATTTTGTCTTTTAAATCTAGAATCCACAAGTTTGGACTCTTGATATGTTTGTTTGATAGTTGGAATTGGAATCTGTTGTAAACTTACAGAGGATTCTTTATTTGTTTGATTTGCCGTAGCTAGAGGAACCTGTCGTAAATTTCCAGAAGATAATCCAGAATGAACTGGCGTAGGTAAAGTCTGAGTAGAAGTGACTGGAATCCTATTTAAAATACAAATATTTCAAAACATATTTTATTAACATGATAACAACATGGAAGATATCCAACTTTTAAAATTATATCTAATTGTAGTGCCAGTTCAAGCAAAAAAAGTAGTTTTTATAACTATTATAAAAGTATAGGTAATTGTGTTTGTTTTCAAGCTAGAGTCTCATTTTTGTATGTAAATGAATTATACATGTATGCAAATTCACTCCTATGTGACAAGAATGACAAAATAATCAATTAAAACATCCTGTTTTTGTTAGCAAGCGTTACTACCATTAATTAAGGAATAACAGTACTGTAGTTGAAGAGTTGCCACCATCAATTGTACATTTGACGGTCGCAAATGCAGTTTTACTGGCGACACCTAGCGGAGACAGTAAAACGGAGATTTGCGACCGTCAAATCAAAATTGACGGTGGCAACTCTTCAACTACAGTACTGTTATTCCGATTCTAATGCATTACAAAAAGAAATAATACGATAAAACTTGAAAAAAGGTCTACATTTGACAAATAAAAAAAATCCGCGAAACTTCATGAATGATTTTGGCGCAAAGACGTCATGGCTAAACGTGACGTCATACAAATGAAAACTTACAAACTGAAAATTATTACGTTACCTGTACGATTCAAATTTGGATAAAATTACATTAAAACGGCGAATTCGAGGTAGGTGTTGTTTTATTTTCGATTATATAGTAGTAATCGAACATTTGTTGATTCAACAATTCAAAATGGCGGGTCCATCCTTAGTTACGCCTGGTCAACTGTGGATTTGACGGCAACTTTTAGCCAATGAAAAAAATTGTAACATACAAATTGCATTAGAATTAGGATTATATGAATTTAATTATAAAATGAAAAGAACCCTACTCTCTACAGTGTGGTAAGTAATGACTTAATAAAAAAAACTTTTGTAGTAGGGATCACAAAAATCTTCATTCTGACATTTCTGGTTTGAAGGTTTTTTAAATGAAAGCTTGGAATTCAGCAATACAGTATTAAACCACATAATTATCTATGTATTTTCCAGCAACAATCAATCAATCCAGTAAACTTAAAATAAAATTACTGCAGCAATAAAAAGGATGACAAAAAAATTGAATTATGCTTTTTATAGTTTTTCTATAAATACCTGGGAGTATTCTGGCTGGAAGTATGAGAGGGTATATTTCTAGGTGGTTCTGATCCTTTTACCTCCACATTCCTATTAACACTGCTGGCTGGTATATTGGTTGATGTTCTTTGTGTTACATTGGTCAGTCCAGCAGACGACACACCTGATACTTGGCTAGAAACAGTGGATTGTGTCAGTAATGATGAAAAACGAGATGCCATTGATCTAGGTTTCCCACCTTCTTGTTCTTGCTGAAAAACATAGATTTCATAATTACAATTTGATTAAAACTTCTAGAAACTTCTACAGAGCAAAATACCTAGCACAAAATATCAATTTATCATCAAATATGTTTTCTTTCAGAAAAAATAGGCTAATGTCAAAGATTAGGGGAGGGTGGCGATCCTGCTAACATGTTTAACCCTGCCACATTATGCATGTATGTGTCTGCCCCATGTCAGGAGCCTGTAATTTAGTGGTTGTCATTTGCTTATGTGTTACATATTTGTTTTTCGTTTATTTTTTGTACATAAATAAGGCTGTTAGTTTTCTTGTTTGAATTGTTTTACATTGCCATTTTGGGGCCTTTAATAGCTGACTATGCGGTATGGGCTTTGCTCATTGTTGAAGGCCATACGGTGACCTGTAGTTGTTGATTTCTGTGTTATGTTGGTCTCTTGTGGCAAGTTGTCTCATTGGCAATCATACCAAATATTCTTTTTTTTATAATGAAGTGTTCTATTTTCATCAATTCATCTTAACTGAATATATTTTTATGTTTGTTGTTGACATACAGTTCCAGTATTTTAATTGGTTGATTTCTGAATCTGAGTACAACAATTGTGCTTGAAAGTTTTATGACCCAAAAGCCGGGTTCTTTTGCTCAATATCTCACCAAGTACATTATTTGTAAAAACCAAGGTCCCTGTATAGTATGAGGTTGCATAGTTCAAGATAATAAGTTAAATTTCAGCAAATGGAACAGATGACACTGTACTTCTTCATAACCTGATTTTGGTTTAAATATAAAGTAGTAAATCTTACCAGAAGTCTTTCACCAAGTTTCAAATGAACTTCAACATCAGCAACAGTAGTCCTCAAATATACTAGTTCTGGTTTTCTTAAGTCACTGAAGTAGTGAATACATCTCTTGTAGTACTTAAGTCTGGTAGATAGCTTGGAAAAACGCTTCTTTGTAAGGTATCCTGCTATAGTAAGCATGACTGCCTTCCGTGACTGATGTAAAACTTCTATTTCTTGTAAGTGTTTAAGAATTCTTTCATGGTGGGTAGCAGGGTTCAGTGCTGCAGCAGCTTCTTCGGTTTGTTCCAACTTTTTCTTCAACGACAGTAAATTTTGATACGCCTTGTGAGAGATTGATGCTGTCATTACTAAAAATAGACCCTCTTCTGAAAAATGTATGCTCTTTTCTTTTTTAGTAAGAAGAATTTCAGGTACTCTCCTGTTTGGTACACCATGAAACTCAAAATGATTTATTCTCATTAAAATCTCTGCTTCTAACTGCTGAAGATCATGTCTCATTAAAAACTCATGGTCGTAATCACCTTCTCCAAAACCAAGAGATTCATTCTTGACAACATCAGGTACTTTGCCTTTCGGTGTTTTCCATGACATTTTCAATGCTGATCGAACCATTTCCAGTTCTGACACAAGCTGCTGACGAGTTATATCAAATGGCTGATGAAGATGTTCTATTTCAGATAACTGATGAACTCCACTGTCACAAACAATACGTTTATCACCCTCTTTTACATTTTCAAGTCGTTCTTTAACACCGCTAACGACAATATTACGGGACGGTCTATCGATTCTTTGTGGGTTTAATTTATCTTGTTCCTCAATTTTTAAAGATTCTTGTGCAGTTGCCATTTCTGCACGTAATCTTTTTTTCAGTGTTTTTCTTTTGTTTTTACTATTTTCATCAATTCTGGAATCTAATTGGACACAGCTTATATAAGTCTGGTATTTACCTATTTCCTCGTCACTTATTTCATATTCCATCTTTAACCAATCAGCAAAGGTTATCAATTCTTGCCTAGTTTTAGGGACAGATCGTTGTGTCTCTGTATTTAAATCATACGCTGTAATAAGTTCATTACATCTGATCTTCTGAGCAAGGGTTTTAGGCTTAGGCATTTCATCTTCTATTTCCTTAGACTCAGGTGTCTTTTTTGAAAATATTGGATCACCTTTGACACGTTCCACCCTAGTATCGTTGTGAGAAATCATAGCACCCCATACATTTCCAATCTCCTTGGCATGTTGCCTTTTAATTTTGTCAGCGTGGTCCAAGGATTGTCTATGTTTATCATCTGAAGGACGTCCATTGTACTCATCATAGTAATCTGATCCAATGGAGTTTGTTCTTCTCCTTTCCCTGGACCTTGATCTTCTTCTATCAGTTGAAGGTGACCTTCTTTTATAGGGCGGAGACCTTCTGTAATCTCTTCTTTCAGTTGAAGATTCTCGTCTCTCTCTTGAAGGTGACTGTTTCAAATCCTTAGGTAATGATCTTTTATCTCTTGAAGGTGGTCTGTCAGTTAAATCTATTACAGAGTTAATTCTAATGGGATTGTGTTTATCCTCTCCAGGTTTAGATTCATCTTTCTTTTCCTCATCTTCAGAGTCATCCTCAATTTCTCCGTCCTCCAAACCTGATGAATCAATTTCACACACATCCGAATCTTTGTCTATATTTTCAAGGGCAGCTAATGCCTTTTGAAGCTTCTCTTTCTGTTGAGCCAGTTCGTCTAACTCATCTGATATCATCTTATCATTGTCAATTGATACGTCTATCTTTTCCTCTGATAATATATCTACCATTGTTGATTTCTCTACTTCTTTTTCTAATTGTTGTTTTCGTTTATTTAGTTCTTCAATTTCTTCAGCTGTTTTTTTCTTTTTCTCTAATTCTACAAGTTCCTCTGCAATTTTTCTTTGTTTTTCTAATTCTATTAATTCCTCTGCAAGTTTCTTTTGTCTTTCTAATTCAACTAATTCTTCTGCAAATTCTCTCTGCCTTTGCAATTCAAGCAATTCTTCAGCTATTTTCTTTTGTTTTTCTAATTCAATCAATTCTTTCCTAATTCTTGCATCTTCTTTTTTCATTATTTCTTCCTTCATTTTCTTATCTTCTTGTTCTAGAAGTTTCTTCTGTTCTTCCAGGCTTTCAAGTTCTTCTTGTAATTTCTGATCTTCTTCTGTGATTTGATCAATTGTGTATTCTGTAAAGTTAGAATTGGTCCATTTAGTCTCTTCTGTTGATAACTGTACACGTTGACTGGCCAGTGTTAATGGAGCCTTCAAAAACGGTATTAAAAGTGCTTCATTTGGTATGATAACCTCATTATTAGTATCTGCAGGATTCTCTACTTCTCTGTCTTTTTCAATAGATACCTTCTCAGTATTTCCTAATGATTTTGATTCTAAAGTATTAATTTGTTTTGGCAAAGGATTTCTTTGCCTTTTTGGAGAAATGCTCTTACGTCTTGGTGATA